>NC_141626.1:29498294-29798294 GCF_047967505.1 Dipteris shenzhenensis
TTGAGGATGGAAATCATTGCTAGAGGATGAATACATGGGTGCTAACATGTGTGAAGCAGACAAAGTTGATGAAATAGAGGGTTTTAGTGAGGATTTCATCCCAAGCAAGAATTCAATCTACGTTAAAAAGAGATCGTATTATATGGTGAATCAAAAGGCCTGGGTTGTCACTCAAAAGGCTTCTACATTGAGGTTATGTATGGACAATATTTTGCAAGTGGCTACAACTAATTGCTATGCTAAAAAATGTTGCCAACTCACTAGCCAGGAAGCAACAAAAGAGATTCACAACTACTTTTGGAGCTTGGACTTGGAAGCACGTACTAACTATGTGTATGATATTTTTGACTCATCGAATTGTGTTGATAGTGTGGGTACATGAAGATATAATTTTGTGGTTGATGGGAAGGATGTGTGTTCAATGGCATGGTATAAGATATATGGCATCCCAAAGACCTCATTTTATAGGTAAAGAGGGCAGTATGAGCAGGGTGTGCGTAGAGCCATCCATGGAAACAAAGGGCTTTTAAGGAAAGCTTGGGACCACACTCAAACTAGAAGAGCAATTATGAGAGACTGTGGAAAAGAATGCCGGGCAAATGCCACACAAAAGCCAAACAGGAGAAGATGGGTCGAGAAACACACAATTAGTAATTTTAGACATGTACAAGCAAGTAGACATCTTCAACGAAGTTAATACAACCTTGGGACAACTAGGATATAAGCAAATGTCTATGTCCGCATTCAATCGAATATGGACTACAGAATTCAAGCATGTAAGTCTTGCAAAGACTAGTGAGTTCTCCGAGTGTAGTACTTGTTTAGAGATCAAAGAACAGTTGGGGGCAACAAAATGTATACAGGTTCGTGATAAACTCTTGAGGTGATGTCGACGTCACATGCTACAACAAGTTGTAGAAACCTCTACTATGCATGGCGCTTGGCATCGCAATTAAATCCACACAAAAATTTGTGCATCATACATGACAAGATGGATCAACAAAAGACAGCAATACCAAGATTGAGGGTGTGATTGAAAGAGATGGACAAATGCCCTCAATTGTCAGTTTCACTAACAGGAGTTATTACACATGGGGGGGAAGGGCATTATAGTCGCTTTGCTTTGGGATTATGGCCTCATGATCCAAACTTCACTATTGCATCATTGTCCATGTGTTTACAAAACTTAGAGAGGTTGGAGAGACATGAGAAGGGTGATCTAGCAGAGGATGGTATGCTGAGATCAAGCAATGCAATTCTGCGGGCACTAAATTTGCAAAAGGCACTAGATTTTCACCAAGGTAATCTCAATCAACACATTTGTGTGGATAAGATGGTGGCATCGGATCGTCAAATGGTGTTCAAACGATTGCTTGAAAACTTGCAACAAGTACAGCTTGACAATTATGGATCAGAGAATAAAAATCGCTACTTGTTTGCATTTTTATCACTCTTGGTGGCACGAGGGACCTTCAAGATGATGTAGCTCTGGGATTTCTTATGGGTCATACACATGAGGATATTGATGGCATGCTTAGAAA
This sequence comes from Dipteris shenzhenensis, assembly GCF_047967505.1. Classification (NCBI taxonomy): domain Eukaryota; kingdom Viridiplantae; phylum Streptophyta; class Polypodiopsida; order Gleicheniales; family Dipteridaceae; genus Dipteris; species Dipteris shenzhenensis. The sequence continues at coordinate 29,499,836 of NC_141626.1, forward strand.
ACTTTCTGAGAAGCTCAAGACAAGCATGACTTTCACTTTCCCACACCTGATGCATCATTTTCAAATGTGTCAATCTTCAAGGCCTGCACCATTTCTCATAACCCATGTCCCTGACTTCAAGAGTTACATCGATAGCTTCTTATGTCATGGGCAAGTTTCATTGGTGGGGGGACATTCAAAGCCACTCCAATTTAGGTTTTATATGAACGAAAACATGCCAAACATGCAGTACAAGATGCATCCAAAGTCGATTGAGTGGCTACTGAGACAAGCTAGCATTGAATTATGGAAGAGGGACAATTCTGGGGAGCCCATGCTTCCAACAGGGTCCCCAATGCTATTACCCATGTTTGAATACATAAAGGATCACCAAGAGGTGGTAGGAGGCATCAAAGGTTGCCTAAGGTACTGGGAAAAATGGTCAACATCACAAGGTCCAAATGCTGAGTTCACACGATACATAGCACCTGTGATTGAGTATTGGAAAAATATGGTGGGTGCTCTACAAACTCCAAATATGTAGGAAGAGGAAGTGTTCAAAGGTATTTGCCCAAGGACACATGGTGAAGGAACATTTGTTGCAATGGATGACAAGGATGACTTTGAAGAGTTGAAAGAACTAGATGACCACTATTGTGGGCCTTCACAAAAAAGACCCAAAGATGCATTTAAGCCAATGGTGGGTGTCAAGAATGGTGATCTTATGCTTATTCGGCCACCAAACTCAATCTACCCAATATGGCTTGGAGTTGCACAAAGTGACATAGATGTGAATAGGACATCAGAGAATTACAAGAAGATACTTGTACAATATTGGGCACCTGTTTGTCTTTGACAAAAGTGTATTCAGGGTGTTGGGATAAATTTTGGATGTTCAACACAAAGGATCATCATCAGTGATGGGAGAGTATAGATAGTATTGTATTTGCATGGATGCATACAAGTGCTAAACTCCCAAAGAAATTAAAAATCCCATCAAAACATGCGGCAAAGGCCCAAGAAAATCTACGGTTTTCCTCTGGAGATGTATTGTTGTGATGTTACAAGCATAAGTAAGCCTTGTAAATGGTGTTTTATAAACACCATCATATTGAGTATTTATAAATATTGTTTTATAAACACCACCAATGTGAGTATTTTCAATCCTATACCAAATGGATGCATATTGCTAGTGCTATAAAAACTACGAACACACCATGCAAGTTCCATACTATCTCATGGAAAGTTCCATGCAACTATAAAAACATACTATCTCATGGCCAGTTCCATGTTAACAAAATTCCCAAATTTAATGGGATTTTTCTCATTTGGGGATTCCCAAAGTATCTGAGAATTCCCTAATACGGTGGTTTTTCCTCCCAGCATCACGACCCCTTTGCCATAGTAGGAGGTTCAGGCATGCCAGACAAGACCCATATGCCTTGGCTTCCCACTTATGGTTGTGGCTATGGTTCTTGATGCCTTGTGTTCTCAAGTAGTGCCTAACAAGACCCGTTTGTCTTGGATCCCCATCCAGCAACTCCTTTGGCCATGGCTACAAGAAACTGACTGTTACAAGATGGTGAGCCAAGGAAACCATGCATCCTACAACTTGGTTAGCACGATGGACCCACCCTTCTCCTCCATCGAGGTTTGTAGAAGGGGCCTCAAGGTCGCAATAGAAGATTCATCATAGGGATGGAGAAGGGGGAATTTGAGAGCATGGAAAGGGCTTTAAGAAGGTGGAAGGGGGCAGGGGAGGGCTTCATTGGATGTGGAAACTTGTTTCTCCCCCCTTGAGTCCTTTATAGAGCTAGGGTTGGTGGGAGGTTGATACCCTCTTCATTTGTCAACTCACTCCTTCCCCCTTCATTCTATATGTTAATTCATGTGACTATGGGTGCCTCTCACTGCTATGATTGCACAGTCCCCCTTGGGATTTCACCATCTCAGAACCATCATAACTCCTAATACCGACACCTTGCTAAATGATATCACACAATAGCCCTTGGGATCTTCCATTTCAAGATCATCTTCACTCCCAAAATTGTCACCTCTTTAAAGAAAACCTTGTCAAGATGACTTTATGTGTTGAGATGAGGGGTGAGGAGGGCAGAGCTATGGATGAGAGTTTGGAGATGAGGGGTGGTGCATGCAGTGTCCCACTTAAAATATTTCAATGAGTGATGACCTCACTGGTAGCCTAGCCTAGCATAGGTGGTCAATTTCTTAGCACAAGCCCGCTTTCTTGATCACCAAAGCCTAGATCATAATGGTTCAAGAAGCATAAAGCAATGGCAATCAAACTAGAAAATTGAAAAGTAACTGGAATTTGAATGGCATTATAACTAAAATTTAACAATTTTATTTCCTCACGAAGTGAAAGCCTCCCTTTAATGAGAAATAACCCATTACTTCCATAACTTTTGTGGTTCTTAAAAGTCCATTTATTCATATGAAATAGATAGACTAATTCATATTTTTGAAAATTTTCACGATTATGGTCTTATGAATGCTATTCTATACATGCTTTTGCAATTTTGATGATGATATGTATCAAGGATACTTGTATAAGAGCAATTTCTCCCTTCTTTCCATTAAATTTAAATTGTGCTCAATGTCCTCACCACAACCATTCGAGATGTTAGTCATTTAGCTTCACTTTGAATGATGAAAGGGTAATACTACAAATGGAAAAGTGCATGCATAATATAAATTTTATCCCTTCCACGACTTTTAAGAATTGCATTGACATGTAGTTTGAGGATAGTTCAATGAATTTGCAATTTGGATTTCTCCTCCTCTTGATTTTGCCTTATCACTTCCTTCATTGTGTCTAGCAACCCTCCATGAATAATCTATGGATTAAGTACGAAGACACTTTCTATCCTACAAAATTATATGGGAGCTGAAAATGATTTCCAAAATGTCATAAATTTAATGCAAAATTAAGGGTATTTTCATATCATGGGTTCTTTTGGATTACATCCCTTACCTTTCCAATGATGAGTCTAGTTTTGTCAAGCAATTTCGAGTGGTTTGTAAAAGAGATTTTAGCATGGCTTCATAGATGTATAATTTCATGGCTTCATAGATGTATATACTAGCATGGGTTCAGAGATGTATATTTACTTCCACTTATAGAGTTGGGATTCCTTAGGAACACAGGTACCCACTTCTTAACACGAGAGGTTGCATTCATATTTCTTCTTGATGAGGGAAAGAACAAGAAGAGGATTCAATTTCCAATTGGAAATATTTCTCTTATAGTTCTTTAAACATTTTATTCCTTGTTTATGACTTTGAACTATACAAGGAAGAGTCATTTGATAAGGCCAATGAGGAAAAGGCTACCATCGAAGCCTTAAAGCTACTCTAAACTAGTCTCAATAACCACCATAGACCCCTTGTATACCTCACAAATCACATCTGGTAACCGTGAATTTGAATATGCACACTGACAGTTTGATGGAGAGGAAATTGTTTTGCCACATCAACATCAAACCCTTTTTGGTTTGAGAGATTGGGTATTGTGACATGAAGTTGGGGGTAATAAACTTCACGCACCTCTTCACTTCCTACTACTTTCGAATGGAGTGATAGAGATATTCATCATTGGGAAAGGGACATTAAAAAGAAGCTTTTATACCAAGAGACCTCACCACACTATACTCCCTTAGATGAGAATGAAGATGGTAACATCCCAAGTGATGTTGTACTCAAGCATAGGGAGAAGGAAAGGATCAGCGGAGGCCATAATCTTAGCAAGCCGGTCTACGCCAAAGAGAAGAGCGATACGTTGTTGAAAGAAGATCTTGCGGCTCAACATGACATGAACTGATATATATCAAGGAGTTTGAAGGGGTTGATTGGATCGGATGGGTAGGCTCCGAGGAAATATTGCACCTCCTTCATAGACACCTTTACACTTAGCTCAAAACACTCTCCAAACTGTCATAAGCCACAGAGACCCATAACTTTCAGCAGAGACATGATATAAAATATTCAAACACATATCCAGATGCACCTTGAAATGGGCTTCGCTCTAATATAAGTTTCATAAAATTAGAGAAGTGGTCAGAAAGATATGGTCAGTTTACTGGGCGGGGATAAAAACTATCTGAAAAAGAAACAATCACACACAGAGTCATAGATTTTTGGTTTGACATCTAATACAATAACTGAAGACATAGGATGATGCTCTTGAAGAGAGCTTTGCACTGACATAAGTTTTGTCCAAATCGGACCATCAAGCAAAAAGTTATGAGCAAAATACTAACAGGGGTCAAACTATCATGAAAAACACCTACTCCTTCTACTGGTGCCGACTTGAGAGAATACTACCTCCATGCTTAGACTTCATCAACGATCCAAGTCCCATAGAGGTCGCCTAGGAGGGAAGGAAGAGCTCCCTTTGTGGCTTGGAAAATAGATAGACCATGTATGCACAATGAGTGGCCAAATAGACAACACTTTTGAGCACTTTGGAAGAGAAAGCAATGGAAAAAAAAAGGGAAGTGACACTCAAGAGAGAGAACATAAAGTGACCTTCATTACCAATAGAGTGAGACTCCACTCTAATGCAACTTAAAAATACTACAAACACAAGGGAGAAGAAGAGGTTTCATATGTACAAGACGGAGCGGAAGCTCCAAGACTACTCATAGAGAGAGAATGAACTAGAGAGAGATGGACTCAAGAGTCTACATAAGAGAATATCTACAAGAGGGAGAGAAGGCTCATGGAAGAGGCTTGAGGAGACTAGAGGTACAGCAACATGAGCCCTAATGGTGGAAGAGATGATGAACAAGGGAGAGGAGGGCTCCTTTTATAGAGATTTTGTCACCCTCCTTCACCCAATTACAATTGCTGCCTGTAGATGTTGAGATATCGAGCTCCACTCATGATATGCCAGGTGACCGTTGTGCATTTATGTCACCGACTTGTTAGCTGCAGATGCGGTTGGTACACCGCCCATGAATAATAGGTGGATGACATCTATCTTTATGTACTATAGTTAGTGGCTCAGTTAGTATGCCACCTTAGTTAGCTGAGTTTGGTTTGAGACCCACATATAGGGTTCACCTATTCCTTTTGTACTTAGAGAGTTCTTTTGGCTTTCACAACTAAGAAGAGGAAAACTATTTTCAGCCTCCACCTTTGTGTGCATTCCCCCATTGTGTATGTGAGAAAGCTGCAAGTGAGACTCCTTCCGTCTCTCCCACTCTTCACATATGGTATCAGAGCTCGGTTCATGGTAAGGAGCTCAAGAAAGCAAACCAAGTTCGTGGTGTCCTAGTAAGAGGATCAGTGTTGCTGTTCCTTTTTTTTTTTCGAGTTTGGGAGCAAATCTCTACAGGTAGCACAGCCGGAAAGTGCAAGAGTGCACTGTCTCAGATTGGGATGCCCTTCGCGGTGTGGCGAGAGGGTAGTACATGCTACAAGGTCATTTCGAGGCCCATTTTAGTGGCAGAAGTTTTCCGCAGGCACTCAAAAAAGCACCTTGTTTTTGCTGTGCGACCACTGTTCTGCAGGTCAGTGAAAAGTTGCCCCAGAAATTGCATCGTATGCCTGTGCGCAGAGATATTGGCATCAATGACTACCACATGAAGGTGAAGAAGATTGCAGATGCACTTGCTTCCATTGGGTCGCCAGTGGAAGATGATGATTTAGTTTCTATAACCTTGAATGGTCTAGGAAAGGATTATGCATAGTTCCAGACATCCATTGCCATCCGTGAGAATTTTCTTGATTTTGGGGAGTTGATTGCTCTTCTAGTTTCTAAAGAGCAGAGAAATGGTGGTGCATCTTCTTTAGGAGGAACTTCAATCTGAGACAGTGCACTCATGCCAGAAAGTGCAATAGTGCACTGATTAGGACACCCTTCGTGGTGTGGCAAAAGGGTAGTATATGCTACAGGGCCATTTTGGGGCCCATTTTAGTGGCAGAAGTTTTTCACAGGCACTCAAAAAAGCGACTTATTTTTGCTGTGTGCGACCATTGTTTTGCAGGTCGGTGAAAAGTTGCCACAAAAATTGCATCATATGCCTGTGTGCAGAGGTATTGGGAGTGACAGAATCATTCTTATTGCCTGTTGATGCATAATCATCACTAGGAAGTGACTGTGTGGTCAAATACCACTCTTGTCAGTTTTGCGGATTTGCCCTTCTGAGGCAGAAGTTGTGCTTTTTTGCAGTGACAAAATATTTTGCAGTGTTCTATACTGGCATTTGATGCTCTTTCACAGATTGTCACTAAAAAGCTTGACAAGAACAACTTCCAAGCATGGAAGTTTAGAATGATGAATTTCCTTAAGGGAAAAGGCTATTGGGAGTTCATTACTGGAGCTGAACAAGAACCAGTTATTCCTAATATTCCCAATCAACAGGAGTTGCAGGCATTTAAAGGATGGCATGAGAGAGCCAGAAAAGTTATGTATTGGCTGTTTATCAGTATTTCAGATTCTATGATTGTGCATATTCAGGATGCAAGCATGCCAAACGAGGCGTGGGATACTTTAACAAAAATGTATAGCACAAATACATAAGCCAGGAAAATGCAGCTCAAAACACTTATTTCATTAATTTTGGACTCATATGTCTACTTTTGGACTATTCCTTAAAATCCTTCCCAACTGAAAAGTTTACTTTATGAAACTGTCATTCGAGAATCAAAAGTTTACTTTCTGGCACTATCATTTTCACATAAGACATTTCAAAATATCTCTCTACAATGTTGTACAAATAATGCAAAAACTACTATTAAATCCTAAATTTGTATTTCTTGTTTATAAGAATCATATTCTTAAAATAAAAAATCCGAGTTATTAGTTTAAATCCATGAAAAACCATGCTATTGAGGATTCACAACATTTTAAAAATGTATACATAAGAGACCTATAAGACTCTTTTTACTTTCAATGCAGAAAACTATAACACTCTTGAATATTCAAGAAATTAAAAGGTTTATATACACATGAGACATGATGGAAGCCTCTTTTGTACTCCAAAAAATAGCAATAGCTATGCTTGCAATTTTACATTATCATGTCATAAGTTTTACAACAAATATTGCTCTGGATGAGTCTTTGTACAAAGGATCTCCTGTGGCCTTTTCAATAATTTAATTTTTCCTTTACAATGAGTTTAGTACAAATGGGCGATCCAAACATTTGCTTGTTTGAATGTCCTTTTCTATCATGATCACAGAAATGAGCGATCCAAACATTTGCTTGTTCAGAATGTCCTTTCTGTCGTCACTTGTCGCTTGGGTGCCATCTTCATTCACTCTCATCTGACAACCACCACCACCTTCACTCTTTCTCGATATTTGAATGGTGTTATCATGGGCATTCTTCATTTGCGCTATCTCCTTCTACTTCCTCCCAGGCGAGCATCTTTGTGAACTCTGTAATGTGCGTAATAATTGGTTGCGGTAATTTTATTTTGTCTTCTACATCATACCCCATGTGCTTCTTTGTTTTCTTTGACCTTGATTTCCAGGATACTATGACTGTCTCTGTGGAAAGTCTTGAAATTGCTACATGGTTTGGGACCCATTCCTTTTTCAAACAACGACTATACAATGTACTGTTATCTTGGTTCTCCTTCCTGCCCCTTGGCTCATACCATACCGCTGTAAATGTTGTAGCTCTCCCCCGGTCATCCATGCTCACGTTAACTACTTTTGCAACCCAAAACTTCACGTTCTCATGTTCATCATCCGATGGTCGAACTGCAACAAAACAATGGACATCTATGTCTATTTGTGGCATAAACTCTCTCTTCTTGGGTCCACAATATGGACATGGGAGCAACGATTCAAACTCATTTTCAAAGAGACCACATGCTGGATGCAAGTCATTACCAACATTTGGCCAAAATAAAGGCCGTTCTGCCTTAATATCATCTTCTCGCATTTTTGCAAGGTCCTTTATCAATTGGTAGGTCTTGCTAATTACAACAGTAGTGTGTTCCTTCCAAGAGGGCTTCCAATCAGGAAATCTCCGGAGCATTTCCTCTTTGTATGCAATAAAAGCTTTTAAGCCTTCTATTTCACCTTTGGATTTCTCGCTGAATTCTTTTATAGGAGCCCATGTTGGATGCATTTCTTTGCTCGGGATTGAAGTTAAGAGAGAGTAAGGTTCTTCAGGTTCCCATTTTGTATCAAGAGAATAGTGTTGCCATTGCATCACTGGTTTTTCATCCTTTAAGAAAAATCGAAAATAGTGTGGAGTGCTATGACCAATCAGGGCATCACTGTTAGAATCCAAGAGCATGTGCCTAGCGTGCCCCCCGCCAAGACCGCTAGCACCTCACAGAAGTGCACAACCTTCATGGCCACTACGGAGGCTCTGGCATGTGTGTATGGCAGGTCCCCACCCCTGCCATAAGGCACCCTTGCCTAGCCAGCCCTCCAACCTCCACAAAAGGCAAGCTTGGGGGAATTGAAGATAGGAGGGGCAACTTGGACTATTTATGTCCCTTCATCTTCCACACACCTTTGTATGTGGGATAATTCAACCCTTTCTCCTTCTTCTTATCCCCTTTGTCCATGAGAGATTTGCACCTCCAACAATCACCACCTTTTTGTATGAAAGGTAGAATAAAGCTCTTCCAATCATACATCCTCTCAACCATTGAGCATATTGTTCCTTCCTTACGGCCACCAACTTGCCTCCCGCATTTTCTTATCAAGTCATCCATTGTCTCCATGTCCTTGTGTTTTAGTTCTCTTGAAACTGTGCTAAATACCTGATCGATATCCTCATGTGTGTGCCCAACCAACAAAAACCCAACTTCAATCTCATTGAAGATTCTATGAGCGATTAGCATTGAGCAAAATGCAAAGAAGAGTACATTCTTATTCTCTCGTCCGCAATTGTCAAAGTTGCTGGTAGGCGACCTTTTTCTACATGTACATTGTGAATTGCCTTCATAACGGATGTTACAACTTGATTGCTATCGTGTAGATGCAAGGAATCAATCCATATGTCTGCAAAAAACTTAAATCCATGCACTAACACTCCACATAGATGTGTCTTTAAAAAGTATTTGCCTTGTAGCTTAGGTGGAGTGTTAACGAATCGAGGTAATGTTGTTGTATTTTGATCCATACCATCTACAATAATGCACATGTACTCATTTGGGTGAGAAATAGCTTGCTCCTTCCAAAATGCATATTTTATTCTAGAATGTCGAACAAGTCCATGATGAAATTCTCTCTTTCTTTTGTAAGCTTCTTTTTGTTCTGGAGATGTTGCACTCTCAAGTGCTCGCTTTAGATCATCACAGTCGTTGCACTTTGAAATTTTTTGCCTCTTTGGGATTTTAACATGTCCAAAGCTTTTTTTCCAAAGAGTATACAAAGTATGAAAAGATGCCGGTGCATGCCCTCTTTGCCTCTGTGTTTCTCCAATAGAGTTAAATACTTCTTTTTTGGTCAAACCTATCGAAAGATGCATTTCTGATAGGTGGGGTTGTGGTAAAGCATTTTCATAAATGTAATCTTTCAAAATTGTTGTTGCCGCAACTGTTGAGGCTCTTGTTTTGGGCCTTCCTATGTTTCCATGAATGTTAAATTTAACTCCATACTTTGCTTTATTAGCCAAATTCCAATATGTGCCATGTGATAATCCTGTAATAATGCGATATCCTGTAATAATGTGATATGCATTATTTCCATTTATAAGAGGCCTTATTTGATGTCCTGAACTTCGCCTTCTCTTATGATTTACAAGAAAGCAAGACAATCTCGTGAGTAGGTATTCATTTCTTCTGCTTCCTTTCCTTTGCCAGACATGTTCTCTACAACCCTTGATGTCATGTAAGTTAATGGATCGCATGCATGTATGCTTACAGCATGTAGATCGCATTGCTTTTAGCATAACATCTTCATTCATTACTCTTATCCTCTTTGGTTGCTTTTCTGGATCTACCTGCACTCGTTGTCTTTTCATGCATCTGTATGTCCGTTTTGGGACCTTCTGTTCATTCTTATTTGGATTTGTGTAGTTCTCCTTGTAAGATTTATTTGTCACGTTGTTTTCATGAGATGTTGCATCCTTGATCTTATCACTCTGATAGTCAAATACTGAATATTCCTTTGTTGATGTCATCCTTGCTTTTGATACATTCGTCAAACCATTTGTAACATTTACAAGTTCACAATCAAAGTCAAACACCGAATAGTCCTTTGTTCCCTACTTTTGATATAATCGTAGAACCACTTGTCACAATGGCATTAGAGTGTCCCGAATGATCTTCAAACTCATCTATTCCTGAGAGAACATCACTCATTGATGCACTTTCTATGGATTTCATAACTCCATAGTCAGTGGTGATAGAGTGTCCAGAATGATCTTCAAACTCATCTATTCCTGAGAGAACATCGCTCATTGATGCACTTTCTATGGATTTCATAACTCCATAGTCTTGAAACTCCTCTACTCCAGAGAGAACATCACTCATTATACTATCGTGCAATGATTTCCATAATTCCATAGTTACCTGCTTTGACTCCAAGAACTTTATCAGTATCCATGAAGCCATCCATGCTTGAAGATATAACACTTTTCACATCTTTGCCCAAGTTCTCAATGTGCATGAACTCATCCACCCCGGATAAGGCATCACTTGTGAAATATTTTTCTTTCTCGGTACCAATGAACTCATCGACTTCTGATAAGACGTCAGTGCTATAGTTGAGTGCATTGGAATCATCCATCTCTGAAGGAATAGAGCTTGGTACATTGGCATATTCTTTCAATTCTTTGATGTTGTAGTATACATTATGTTTATCATTAAAAACCACATGCCGAGTCTTTCCAATCTTTAAAAATTGCATGCTCCATCTCAAATCCTTACCTACCTCATAGTAGGGACGATCCAATGACATTGAGTTATCATCCATACCATTATCAGTAACTTTTTGAATTCTCATCTGCGCAAATGTCCAGTGTTCAACTTGTTCAAATCCCAAGACTTGACCTTCTGCTACATACTTATTTGTAAATGATAACATTTGTAAAATATCTCCCACTCTAAAATCCAAAGATATGCACTTTGTATTCCTGATGACATGTGTTGGATAAGTCTCATCTCTGTCCCATGCAATAAATGCTTTGTTGGAAGTATTATAGGGCATAACATCTCCAAGGATTTCCATATCCCCACACTTATGCTTTAGCTCAACATGTGCACTAAGAATCCTTGATACGATAACCGCTACCTTATCTTCGCCAAGTCTTCTAAAGTGACAAATAGAATTTGGATCACTTTCAACATTTAACATAAGTTTTAAAAACACTATCATTAATCAATACAAACAAGATAAAAATATTCAAGGACTCATGTTTCTTTCTACATGTTTTACAACTGAATAGAGTCTGATGAGTCCTCTTGAGGCTGTGATTCTCTAAGAGTACATTGAGTCTCTACTTGTGTGGATGGTGTACATTGAGATTCTACTTCTGGTGCAATCAGGATAGACTTAATCTCTTCCTCCTTTACAAGATGTGATGTTGTAGATGCACATTGAGTCTCCACTTCTTGTGTAGGAAGAATGCATTGAGTCTCTAATTCAAGTGTAGACTGTAATGCTTCTACTTGAGGCTGTGATACAGAAGGAGACTGAATTGTCTCTTCTTTTTCTTTGGCTCCCTCAGGTTCTTCATTGAGTCCATCATGTTGTTTCCCAATGATAGCACTTAGATAGTGAACAGTCTTAGTCACAAAATCTTGTAACTCGAGCTTGGTATATGCTTCTATGGAGACATGTTCAAAAATTTCATTGAGATACAACATGAAGTTGTAGGCAATTCTCCACCCACTACTAAACATGTCTTTTTGGTCCACTGCGAGGCGTGTCTGGAAATTTGGTTGGTCTTGATGCTCCCTGATTTTCATAATTGCAGAAACTAACTTGTTTGCAGACCTATCCATCATGACATATGACAAAGTGAATTTGTGTAGTAAATAGTAAGATGCATGTTCATAATGATATGATAAAAGAACACTTACTTGAACACCCCGTGAAAGCCTGTAATTGAGTTGACAAACCAACAATGGTTGTCATCAAGGTCCCATACTATCAGGCTCCAATGTGAACTACATCACCAATAAAGAGCGATAAGATTTATCACAATATTAAGTATTAATTGACACAATATTATAAATAAGAGAGTAAAAGAAAGATTGAGACCATACTTACTTCTCATAGTATGGCATAAAGACAAGTAGTATGCCATCCAAGTCTAAAGGTTGTAGAATTGAACAAACATCATCTACTGTCTTCTTGGTATCACTAAGTACAGCTGAAAGAAGAGAATCGAGCATACAGATGCGATTCTGTACTGATCTAGGAAAATGAGATATAACCGTATTGCAGCAATAAATAAACAAATGTTAGAAGTAGATTGAATCAAATGATTGAAGTATCAAGTCAAGAGATGTTCATATCAAACCTGAGGATGGCCATCATGACTTTGTCATTAGCCTCTTTCAAAGGGTCAGAGAGGATTGTAACTTCCTCGCTACCAAAAGTCAAAACACGAGGTTGCTTGCTAATGATGACCTTAACCTCAGAAGAGCTCCCCATTTCGTCCAATACAGCGGTTACATCAGAACAACTTATGGGCGTAGCAACCAATGTTTCCTCTGGATGCTCCACCACGTTATCAATAAATGCCTTAATGATAGATGACATAAATGCATATAGATGCAAGTCTGTATATGTGGACAATGAGGTTTCACCGCCTCTCAAATTAAAAATTTGAGCAAGGAGCAAGAGAAGCAGTTATATCCAACTCTCCACCCACAACTGTGGTCATCATTCTGCTTCGCTGCAGGGCATGTTACATACTCTATTTGATCTTCCAAGTCACCCTCCATTTGCATAAGTGCATCTATAGCACTTACCAACTTTCGAGCAGATCTACACATCAAAATAGAAAACATAAATGAATGTGCGCATTGCATAGGATGCATCTCATTGACATAATTATGACACAAGTAGGTTATACTTACTCTAACACACTGCCATGGATAGATGCTATTGAATTGACAAAGAAGCATTGCTTGGCTAAGATGTCCACAATTACCAAGCTCCAATGCAAGCTGCATTATCAATTAAGAATAATTATTATTTGATATAATCCTCCACAATGTAAGAGATAAGCTAGGTAGGGATTGATACTCACTCCTCGTGATATGCGGTAAAGATAACTCGTGCCGCAGTCAAATCAATAGGTTGCAACCACTTAAAAACGTCATCTATGGTCTTCTGCTTATTGCTAAGTACACTAGAAATAAGAGGATCGACCATATATGCACATCTTTGTATATATAGCGGAAGCTGTTGTAAAACCATACTGCAATAAAAAGAAAAGAATATTAGTTCATTTGATCCAATGGAAATACAAAAGCATAAAGTCAGTAAAAAGTTTGTGTCAAACCTGAGGATGGCTATTATAACCTTGTCATTGACCTCTTTCTTGAAGTTTATGAGGATTGAAATGTCCTCTTCATCGAATATAAAAGTAAGAGGTTGTTCTCGAACTTGAAACCTAACTTGAAATGACTTCTCCATTTGCTGCAATGTATGATTATTTTCTAGAGTCATCCGATGGATAGCCAGAGCAACTTTGCTTTCTTGAGATGAGCTTTCTATATTCTCTGCTCCAACTATGTCCTCCTCATCCTCCTCCTCTCCCTTCTCCTATAAAAGGATAAAATAATTATGAGATTCAAAATTTTAAATTAATTATAAATTTAAAAAGACCTTTAAATGAATAAAGAAAATTAAACATAAGTCTTCATACCTCTACATATCTTCGTGGTCTTTTTATGTAACCTTCAGAGGCAAGGTCAGTGTCATATCCATCTTCTTCTGCTTCCTTGCTATCGCTGGTGTCCTCACTATTATATCCAGAGCTTTGATCATTTTCATCATCTTTCTTGCTCTCATCATACATGATCTGCTCTATGTCATCCTCTTTATGTGAGATCGGACCTTTCTTATCAAACTTTATTGTGAGAGAAGCCACGGTATCAAGGTATTCCAAGCAAGCAGGGCTCTCAATAATATTTACATTGTGTCCTTTTCTGATAAGAGCTTCAAACAAATGTCCCATTCGGCACAATGTGACTTCCCATCTGGACGGTAGCAAAAATTCCATCATACTAATTAAAAGATCAACACTTTTTGCTGGCCTTTCATAGTGATTTGCGTTGCGATGGAGGGGAATTGGAGCTTCATGCTCTTCCAGTAGTAGTTGCAATCTCTTTGCATTCCCTCTTATATTGTTTTGTAAGGAGTGATCATTGTAAGGGCTCTTCATGCACAAGAAAAAGGTTTCTAGACTCTGTATCTTGAGACCGCATTCTCTCTTGTCCCTTTTTCTTGAGTATATCCCATTGTAAATCTTGAGCTCATTGCCATATTGTTTTTCTAGGGTAGCAGACATTTGTTCCTTGTCATCTTTATCAGCAAATATGACTATATTACATTGTCCCACTCTACCAATGGTGGTATGTAATATTCTGTCAAGGAGTGGACGGATGTCATCCGGTGATATTTCATAGACAAAGAAAAGCTGAGGTCTCTCCCAAGCAGTGTCGTCGGACAAAAAATCACTCAATGAAACTCCCTTGCACTCAACACTCTTTCCAGACTCTGAAATGATTTCATGTGTGAAATAAAAGCCCTTGTTCAAAGTTTTTTCTTTTCTGAGAGTGTGGTTATTGATGACTTTTTGTGCATATGCATACACATTTTCCGGAATGTCACTTCTCATAGAGGGAGTAATTTCAGATCCATCATCTTCTACCTTCACCCATTTATGCGCCCAAGCCTTCTGTTTAGCTGACGGTAAAGCTGATGCCATCTGCCTCACAATGTTATGATCAATTTTACATTGGCTGATTGGAATATTTTTTTCTCCCAATAAATATTCAATTGCACTCTTTACTGCATCACGCTTGACCTGTTGGATGATGTTATCTTCCATGCAATGATCTTTATCCTTTTTGCCAAAAAACCATTCTTTGGACATTAATTTCTCTGCAGCAAGACTTGTGTATTTGTCTGGTAGGTTTCTTAAAGGCCTCCACATCCGAGCTATCATCTCTTTTTTCTCAATCTTCTTTGCCTTCTCTTTAATCAATGATGGAGCCTCATATGTAACATCTCCTTTCTCACATGCAAGACACACGTCTTTGATCTGATGAAAAACTTCATCACTACGGAAAAGTATGCTTGTGTAGTCTTGATACCTATCCCTTACTGTCTTGAAGCTTGTAATCACCTCAGCTCTTTCCTGCTTTCCCCTTGGTACAATGGCACTCAAGCATGTGTAGAAGTCAACAAGATTATCCGCTTCCACTTTAGTTGCAGTTCTTTTGAGAGTGGTCAAAGGAGAATTAAAAGTTTTCCATATGGTCCTAGCTTTGAGCAACATCTCTGAAGTGGAGGTGATTTTTCGTAGTGCATAAATGTCATGATTAAGTCTTTCCGACTCAATCAAATATTTTTTCTCGTTCTTGAAGATACAGATGCATGCAGAATAGTAGTGAAATTGAGGCACACTCGCGAAGGTTTGATAAGTAATTTCTCCTTTCTTGTATGCATCTCTAGAGCGCTCATTACAAGCATAGGCATAGTGCTGACCATCTATTGCCTCAAATGTACAATGAGCTAAGAAATTTCTCTTGGCATCCCTTATATGTCATTCTGGATCATTCACTGAACTCTGTCCTTCTTGAAGTGAGGGAACTTGTTTTCCGAGGAACTTAGTGAATTGCATCTCAAAATCTATAGGCTGAGAGAAATTGATGGATTGACTATAATCTCCCATGACTGGCCAAAATGTTCTTGGACGGAGTACCAAATTAGAAACAACTGGTTTTTTTCCATCAATCAAAGCCTGAAAAATCTTTTCAGCATAGGCTGTATCTAAGGTCCTGCTGTTGGTGAAGACACTTGCTTTGACCACTATTGAAGCATGTATAACTTGAGTCTTCTGGCCCCATATATATCCTGGATCCTCATCTGTCACAGCCTCATTCAAGCGAAGATTTAGGTTCTTCATTGATAACATTTCTGCTTCTAGATCTGACTCCATTTCAAGACCCTCCGCATCCTCTTCATGTTCTTCCTCTTCTCTTCTTTGCCCTTTCTTTGTATATGAATGACCTCTTTTTCCAGTTATAGGACTTGGAACTGTAGCTCGTGAAGTACTTGCCTTTTGCATATGACGTCGAGGTTTATTTTTTAGGGGCTCAATGTGAACTGCTTTAGATCGCCCTACTTCTTCTTCTATTGCCTCAACTTCAGGTATACTTAAGGGCTTCACTTGTTCTGTTATTCCATCAACTTCATGAGTTACACCATCTAAGTGAGTAATACCATGAACAAGAGATGTGTGTGCATGTCCTGTCTTATCTGATGCATGTCGTGTCTCACTCAATTCAATTTCTGTCTGAGATGCATGTGCATGTCACCGGTCTCCACCAATTCAATTCCTGTCTCAGATGTAGATCCCTTGTAAGCATCCACATGTACAAGACCCTCATCCATTGCTACAATGTGTTCTGTCTCATCCACTCCACTTCCTCTCTCATTTGTATTACCATGAACCAAATCTACATGGCGTGTCTCATCACTTCCTTTCTCATGTGTGGATTCTTGCACCTTAGGTCCCTCCAATGAAGTTGAACCTTGTTGGATGACACCCTGAAAGTATTCAAGGATAATCTTTGACTGCATTTTTCTTGCTTCCTCAATGGGAAATTCCTCCCACACATGTTGAAGGATCTCCAATGCAGGAACCAATTCAAGAAATCTAGGTGCTTTTGGCGGCGGCATCACAAAGTGCATTGCATCTTTCTTAGAAAGAAGAAACGATCTGTTGCTCATTCTTGACTTTGTGTAAATCATCATTGTACTGCTGTCTTTTTCAATTTTTATTCCTACTAAGGTGCCCCCTTGAATCAAATTGCTCTTTGAGAAAGATACATTTGATGCGCACTCATCTTTCTCCAACTCTCTCTTTGTCATCACTAGAATGAGATTTCCTTTACTTAAGACCAAGAACCATGCTTTCTTTGTTGTGTCAACAACTGTCCAGTTTGTGAAGTCCTTTGGGGCATAAATTCTTCCATTGTATTTCAGTGTCATACCATTGACAAATGCTGTAGCCTCAAGATCCATCCTGTATTCAAGCACAACACAAATTTTAAGTACTTTGACAAACTACAATTACTTTGAAAAATCAAAAGTACAATGAGTCCCATTAATACACCTCAAGTTTTTATTCTTCCCAATCATATAAGTATCAATTTCATGCTTTGGGAATAGCCTAAAAGGCTTTACAAGGCTTAGAGCATAAATGCTTTGGGAATAGCCTAAAAGGCTTTACAAGGCTTAGAGCATAAATGTGAAAAAAAATAAGGATTTACAATGATCTCTGAATACAAATTTGAAGTCTGTCATATATAAGTACAAAATGCTCTGTCAACTCCTGCAACTGATATAAGTGTAAAATGCTCTGTCAACTTCCACAACTGTAATCTGTCATGTCCACTGATACAACTTTCAATCATCTTGAAAGTTTAAAAACCTTAATCGTTGCTTAAATGGTAGGGTTGTTGTGACTGTGAAACCGAATGTGAACGAATGGATTGCTGACTCCGATTAGGAACTAGTCAGGAAAATTTGAGCATGGCTTTGATTGGTTTTTTTGGAGTTCTCTCCTCTAAGGACAAACTAATCTATGCTAATCTAGACTACACCAACCGTCGAAGCGAAGAAAAGCAAGAAATAATTTCTTTTCCATTGTTCTTTTTAATATCCTTAGGTTGCGAATTAAAAGCAAAAAATAATCTATTTTCCATTATTCTTTTTAATACACTAAGGTTGTGAGTTTAAAAAAGATAAAATTTATATTTTATCTTTTTTTAACTCACACCCCTTTCTCTCTCTCTCTCCCCCCCTTCTCTCGCCCCCTTCTCTCTCGCTGCCGCCCCCATCCTCCCACCCCACCTTCCCCATTCTCACTCCCACGCCCACGTCCATTCTTTCACCTTCCCCATTCCCACTCCCATCCTCCCACCCCTTTCTCTCTCTCTCCCCCCCCATTCTCTCTCACTGCCACGGCAGCGGCCCCCCCCTTCTCTCTCTCTCCCTTCTCCTTCTCATTTTAAAAAAGATAAAATTTATATTTTCAAAAACTAATTTACTTACAACTCATAAGAATTGAACATTTACATTAATAAGAAGTTAAAATCTTAATAAATTTGAATTTAAATAATAAAAACTATAAAGTAGTTTAACTTAAAGTTTATGAAAAAATAACGTAAAATAAAGAAAACAAGACTTAAAATTAAAAATTTAATATTTACCTAGAAGAATATATTAATTCTCCCTAAAAAGAAATAAATTAAAGTAATAATAACGAATGTAAGTTAAACTACTTTTAAAATTTTAATTTAAAATGTAATAAAATTAAAATTATACTTTTTATATTCCAAAACAAAATGCATTATAGTCTAAATTAAACTAGTAAATTAAAAATGAAAGTGAAACTCATTTTAAATTCAAAAACAAAGAAAAATTTAAAATTCAAGTTTCTACAAGTTTTGCTTTTAGCATACATTTGTCTTTTCACATCCACGCGTTTGTCTTTTGAAACACAAGGTTGTCTTTTATCACAATTTTTACATCCACGCGTTTGTCTTTTGAAACACAAGGTTGTCTTTTATCACAATTTTCAAGTTTTCACACGTTTGTCTTTTCAAACACAAGGATTCATAGTTTAAAAAAAGGCGGGAAATTTGAAATTCTAGTTTCCACACGTTTCTCTTTTCAAACACCAAGGTTTATAGTTTTGTTTGTTTAAGTTTCGACTAAATCACACACCAATCTCCTCTAATATGCCTCATTGATCGTAGCTCCCAAATTCTTCCATCAAAACATCTCTCCTTTATCTCTTCTTGATCGTCGCCCACTTATTTTTTCTCCTCATTGGTAAGATTTTTTATCTCGATCGTACTTTCTCTTGTGCCCTTCCTCTCTAAATTTTCATCAAACACCAAGGTTTATAGTTTTGTTTGTTTAAGTTTGGACTAAATCACATACCAATCTCCTCTCATATGCCTCATTGATCGTAGCTTCTTCATCTTGTCTCGATCGTCGCCCACTCATTTCTCCTCTTCATTGGTAAGATTTTCTATCTCGATCGTACTTTCTCGTGTCCTCCCTCTCTAAATTTTCATCTCTCTCACTCTTCTCTCTCTCTCTTTCCTCTCCGCTCTAGTCTACGTTTCCTCTCATCTTAGTCTACTCTCTCCCCTCCTCTTCATTTCCCCTCTCTCTCTCTCTCTCCCTTTCTCCTCACCTTTTCCCTCTCTCTCACTTGCGCTCCCCACTCTCTCTCTCACTTGCCGCGACCTCCCCCCCCCTCTCTCATTGTGCAGATTGGTAAAATTTCTTTGTCTATGCAGGATGGGAAAAAGAAATACCTGTTTGATGTATTTCATGTCTCGAATATCACCAAGAACCTGGTTTCTGTTGGTCAAATGGTTGGAGCAGGGCTTGCAGGTCAGATTTAATCCTCATGGATGCTTTGTTGAGGATATGAAAAATAAAGGTCACTTGATAGCAAAAGGGAAGAAGAAGGGCAGGATGTTTACGTTGGATGCAGACATGCCTGATTTGAGTGCAGCAATGTTTGCACATGGGACCGGTGTAGTTGCAGATATTGATATCTAGCATAAATGCATTGGTCATGTTAATGTACAGTGACTTAAATTAATGCAGGCCCAAAATATTGTTGTAGGATTGCCTAAGTTCAAGGTTGCAGAAATGCATAAGGTATGTGAAGCCTGTCAATTTGGAAAATAGGCAAAAAAACCATTTCCTAGGCATGTTTAAGAGAGTAAGATGCCATTGGAATTAATCCACTCTGATGTGTGGACTACTAAAGCTGCATCTATTGGAGGGTGTCATTATTTTGTCACTTTTATTGATGACTACAGTAGAAAAGTTTGGGTGTATTTTATGAAAAAGAAAAGTGAAGTGTTTGGGCATGTCAAAGCTTTTAAAGCTATGGTTGAAAAAGAAACAGGCCTGCAAATAAAATGTCTAAGGTCAGATGGAGGGGGAGAGTACCTCTCAAATGAGTTTGCAAGGTTCCTGTAGGAGCATGGCATAAAGCAGCAATATTCATGCAGTCATACCCCACAGCAAAATGGACTTGCAGGAAGGAAAAACATGCATATTGGAGAGGTATCTCATGCCATGCTCAACGAAAAATACCTGCCAGATTATTATTGGGCTGAAGTAGTTGTTATAGCAGTCTACATAATCAACAAAACAGGACTCTCACTGTAGCAATACATGGCATGATGCCAGAGGAGAGGTATACTGGTAGGAAACCAGATATTTCACATTTGAAAGTTTTTGGTTGCATTGCCTATGTTCATGTGCCAGATGAGTTGAGATCCAAGTTGGATCCAAAAGTTGAGAAGTACATCTTTATTGGTTATTCTCTACAACAGAAAGGATATAGATGCTATAACCCTTCTACTCGTAAGTTTACAGTGAGCAGAGATGTTTTTTATGAGATGAGCACCTAGTATAAACCAGTAAATGTGATTGATGATGTAGATGCACAAAATGGTAATGCTGCACAGATTTCACAGCAACAATCACAAAATATTAGTGGACCTATAGTGTCCTCTAGCAGTGGTTCACATACTTTGCCATGGACAAGCAAATTGAGATCAGGAGGATCTCCTCAAAGCAATGCAGATAGTGGTATGCAAGTATCACGAAAAGGAAAAGAGAAAGTAGATCAGCCCATGGTTGATGTGAATACAGGTCACTCTTATGTGGATGGTGAATCCAATGGCTCAAAACAGAGCCTTGATGATGAGTTGGGTATTGCTTCTATTGTTACACCTGGAGTAAGGAAGACCAGGGATGTTTTGAGAGCACCTTGTAGTGAGCCTATTTTGCGTAGGTCTACTAGAGCGAGGTATCCCATGGATAGGCTAAAATATGATGGATTTATAGCCATTCACTATGCCTATATGGTCAAACTAATACATGAACTAGAACCCACTTCTTTTGAGCAAGCCATGAGAAAAGAAAAATGGGAGAAAGCCATGGATGAAGAAATGGATGCCTTGGAAGCAAATGCTACATGGGAATTGATGCCTTTGCCTAAAGACAAGAATGCAATTGGCTGCAAGTGGGTTTATAAGGTGAAGCACAATGCAGATGGTTCTGTGAACAGATGCAAGGCAAGATTAGTTGTAGAAACATTTAGTTCGGTTGCAAGGATGGCAACCGTAAGAGCAGTCATTGCTAATTGCTATGGCTGCATCAAAGGGATGGTCTTTACATCAAATGGATGTAAAGAATGCCTTCTTGGATGGTGATTTGCAAGAAGAGGTCTATATGGAGCAGCCACTAGGATATGTTCATGTTGTTCATCTTGAGTTTGTTTGCAGGTTGAAGAAAGCCTTGTATGTCTTGAAGCAAGCATCTAGAGCATGGTGTGACAAGATAGGGCAGTATCTTGTCACTATTGGCTTTCAGATTTCTCACTTTATGTGAGAAAAATAGAGAAAGGCATTATGTTGCTTGTCATTTATGTTGATGATTTGATCATCATAGGTGATAGTGATAAAGATGTCCTTCGTGTGAAAATGCTATTGAAGCAAAAGCTTGAGATGAAGGATTTGGGAGAGCTATGTTACTTCTTGGGCATGGAGGTGATTAGATCCACAAGTGGGATATGGCTCTTGCAGAGGCAATATGGATTGGACATGCTGTTGAAATATGGGATGACAGGCTGTAAGCTTATTTCAGTTCCTTTGGAGCAGAATGTGAAGCTGAGCATAGATGTAGGTGAGCTTCTGGAAGACCCTACTATGTTCAGATGCATAGTAGGAAGTTTGATTTATATGACTATTACCAGGCCAGATTTGAGCTATGCTGTTGGGTTGGTAAGTTAGTTTATGCGAGGTTTATGCAGGCTCCAAGGAGACCACATTTGGATGTGGCTAGATGCATATTGAGGTATGTGAAGTCCACATTGTAGTATGGACTATTTTATGAGACTGGGGTTGAAGTACAGTTGCATGGATACACTGATGCTAATTGGGCTGGTAGTATTTCTGATAGACAATCTACGAGTGGATACGTGTTGTCTTTTGGGAGTGCTGTAGTCACTTGGAGCAGCAAGAAACATCCTTTAGTTGCCTTGTCGAGCATAGAGGCTGAGTATAGGGGTGTAGCAATGGCTGCATGTGAGGCAGCTTAGTTGCATAAGCTACTTTATGATATGTGTCAGTCCATAGATGGGCTAGTTGTCATTTATTATGACAACATGAGCAGTATACACTTGGCAAATAACCCAGTCTATCATGCTAGAACAAAGCACATTGAGGTGCATTATCACTATGTGCGGGAGAAGGTTCTAGTAGGTTTTATTGATCTAGTTTATGTCAGCATAGAGGGTCAGGTAGCTGACATATTCACGAAGGCATTGGGTGCAGCAAAGCTGCGCAAATTCAGGGACCTATTTGGTGTGCAGAAATTGGGATTGAGCTCAAGGGGGAGTGTTGAGATATTGAGCATCAGTGTATCCATGCAACTCTATCTGAACCCTAGTCTCATAAAATAGTCCATACTGCAATGTGGACTTCACATACCTTAGTATGTGTCTAGCAGGGATGTTTTTATCGAAGGTATAGAAATATAGTATTATAATATACTGGCGAAATTCTTCAAAAATTATTTTTAAAAGTTTCAAAGAATTGGCGAATTATATCTTTTGTTATAATTTTTGTTTCAAAACTTGGCTAAATATTCTAGGGCATTTAAAAAACTTTCAATTTTCACAAATATACTAAAAACTAGTTATATTAAAAACTCAGTCTTTTCCATTTTACATAATTTCAAAATACATGAAATAGTTGGCATTTAAGATACTGTAGAATTGTTTAAGGATAATGAATATCCTTCAAATCCAATGGGGGAAGAAAATTCTCAAAGTCTAGTTTAAATAGTCCAAAAAAGCTAATTATAGCCTTTTCTTTTACAGCTTGACTTCCAGAGTGCTAATGCTCTATCATATGAAAAGCTACTAACATCATAAAAATAAGAGTATAATCTCAAGCTAAGATCTAAGTTATCATCTAGCTTATTACGAAGCTTATTCTTCAAGTAACCGAGAGTACTAAAACACCTTTCATCCTCAACTGAGCCAAGAATAAATGTTTGAGATCAATTTGCAAGCTTGAAGTACTCAGAAATGTTATCTTGTAGGAACGTACTATGAGAGAGCTCTTCCAAAGCTGAGCCATCGAACCTTGCATTTGAATGTTTCCCATTAAATTACTTTGCTGGTGCATGACTTCTCCAAAAAGGGAAGACTGTGAATAAAGCTTTCCAAAATCCAACAAACCATTGTACTTTATATTGTCCATGTCAATGTCTCGTCCAATGTTTTTTGAGAGCATCCAAATGATTCTTTAGACCTGCTTTGATACTTTCATAAGATCCATTGACCAAAAAATGTGGAAATACGATGGTAAATGCTTCCATTAGGTCATTTCGTGGAAACCTACTTCTAATCTCATCTACCAGTGCACTTGCAACTTCACTAAGGACATTTTTCAGTGTTTGTACTTTCTTTAAAAAACCTCTTTTTTAATTTATTGTAGGCTTTTGTGTCATTTGTTTTCTCTTGTCATCCTAAAAACCTGATTGTTTGCACGAAGGCAAACATATCCTTCCTGGTCACATGTTAAAAGTGAGGAATCCCCATCTAGGTCTATGAAACTTTTCCAATCTTTAATCATTTTCTCGTCTTGAAAACTGGAGCTTGACTTCTTATCATATGCTGTTATTAGTGAGTTTTATTGCCTTGACATATTCATTGATATAAATATCCTTCGATTGCGACATTTTACTCAACATATTCATTTTGTCTAAAAGTGGAATAATTCCACACAATCTCAATATCGAATCTATATTGATCAATTTATGATACAAAATATCTGCCTTTTCAACCTCTTCTTCTACCTCCATGTGCATTAGATAGATCAAAGTCTTGTATTCATCCCATAATCTTTTGACTGGCTGAACCAAAGATATCCATCTAGTATCCACATTCTTCAAAATCTTCCTCCCTTTTGTACCCAGTGCTTCTGCAATAACTTTAAATTGATTGTATCTTTTTGGACTCTTGCAAAAGTAAGAGTAGCTTTTTTTAACCAACATCTTGACTCGTTGTCCCGATGGAAATGTGGACATAACTTTGTAAGCTAGATTTGTGCGATGAGCCATACAATGTATCCCAACATAGTAAGGAGCATATTTTGTTTCTATTTGTACAAAGACACCATTTCGACAACGTTGCAAGACTGAAGCACCACCACATGCAAAACAATCAAGTTTCTTGACCTCTGTCATGCCTCTAACTCTTTTAAAGCTTGGATCAAAACTTGCCCTAAGTTATTAGCATTGGATTCTGAATTAAGTTTATGTACATGTAAAAAATATGGTTTTCTCTTATTGTTTTCTACCAGCATACATTTCTTCAGCTTGTCAACTAGATCTAAGAAACTTGGTCCTAGGTCATGGTGCCTCTTAGCCCCCTGCCTTGTGAGCACAGGAACTAGACACAACTTCTTGAACCAAGCCCTTCTTTCAGGATTGAAATCATAATACTACACTACATAAAGCATGCCAAACCAATTTCAACTTACTCTATACAATGCACCAATAAATACATTAAAAAAGAAAGAGCATATCACAGACAATGATGCATGTGCATATTTACAATAGAAACTTTTAAAAAATAAATAAGCATACATTTCTTTAGCTTGTCAACTAGATCTAAGAAACTTGGTCCTAGGTCGTGGTGCCTCTTAGCCCCCTGCCTTGTGAGCATAGGAACCAGACACCACTTCCTGAACCAAGCCCTTCTTTCATGTTTGAAATCATAATTCTACACTACATAAAGCATGCCAAACCAATTTCAACTTACTCTATACAATGCACCAATAAATACTTAAAAAAAGAAAGAGCACATCACAGACAATGATGCATATGCATATTCACAACAGAAACTTTTAAAAAATAAACAAACAAACATTTCTTCAGCTTGTCAACTAGATCTAAGAAACTTGGTCCTAGGTCATGGTGCCTCTTATCCCCCTGCCTTGTGAGCGCAGGAATCAGACACCACTTCCTAAACCAAGCCCTTATTTCATGTTTGAAATCATAATACTACACTACATAAAGCATGCCAAACCAATTTCAACTTACTCTATACAATGCACCAATAAATACATTAAAAAAGACTTGCTACCCATGTGGCAAGAGATCTGCTGTCTACATGTTAGCCTTAATTCTTTCCCTACTGTAGTCAATCCTCTACAGCTACTGGCTATGGTGTATGAAAGACCAAATAGAGATTGCACATACCAGTTTTAGGAGCACCCAAGCTCTAAGGCATCTCCTTCTGGTACCATGGATGTTGGTGATGGACAAATTCCGCTACTTGTGCTGATGGTTGTGGAAATAGTTCACCTTGCTTCCCTATTCCTTGGCTAGATGGGGAGTGCAATAGATGGGGCACTGCCCACTATATGCCAACCTCCAATCTTGTCTCTATCTTACGCCTCAAAAATGATGGCCTGAATGAAACTGCTTCCAAGTGACATCATGAGAAATACTATGGGCACACATCAAGTATCTTGCAAGTCAATGAGCACAAACTAGCTCAAACATGTATCCACTTTCATG
This sequence comes from Dipteris shenzhenensis, assembly GCF_047967505.1. NCBI lineage: Eukaryota > Viridiplantae > Streptophyta > Polypodiopsida > Gleicheniales > Dipteridaceae > Dipteris > Dipteris shenzhenensis. The sequence continues at coordinate 29,525,636 of NC_141626.1, forward strand.
CATAAAAGCGTACTAAATGCCTATCATAAATCTATCAGAGTCTCCCCTATGAAAAGTCAGTATAGAACTGAAGGACCAAAGTTGTCCAAAAGATGTAAATCAACCCAACAAATCAATGCAAAGTGACTATCAATGTCACTGAACTCAGCATCAAGAAACCTCACAAAAGTTACCAAAGCTATATTTTCTGCTCAACCTTGAGACCTCTCACAGCATGTGAGGAATGATGCATCCAAAATGTGTCAATTGACAACCAAAACGGCATCCAAATGGCGTGTACCACTATAGCATTTGTGCATCCAACTTCTGAGCATAGGCATCCAAATAAGTGACAATATCATGCATCCGTTGTACCCTTGTGACATCTGCAAGAATTTATTGTCAAAGAGAGGGATCAAGGGGGATCAAAACACCACAAGAGAGACATAGGATAGCAAACACTCAATCTATTGCAAAACGCGTATAATCAACAATACATGATAGGCTTCTTATATAGAGAGAGCCTTTAGAATAGTCAAACCATGTGGGATCCTCTCATCCACATCTCTCCTTGTGGATATCCTCAATCCACATCTCCACATCTTGTAGTCCACATCCTAGGGTGGCTACTTTAATTCTTTCCTATACCATACCTTAGCCCTTTAATCTATGTGCTCATGGCACCATATCTCTCAACACCTCCCCTTGGTGCCATGATCCTTTGGCTACTGCAAGGTGGTCAGATGTGAGTTACAAATCCATCACCTCCCCTTAGTGCATGCATTGCTACTTAAGGTGGTCAAGTGTGGCTTCTACATGTCAATACCTCCCCTAGGTGCTTTCATAGCTACTCTCAGGTGGTCAGGTTTGATTACAAAACATAATAGGCAAGGTAGGCAAGGTTTTTGCTTTTCAATACATTCCATTGATGTCACCTTTTGGCTCATGGCTTGATGATGACTCCGCATAGTTGACTTGTTGATTCTTCAATCTGCAATCTTCTTCCTTGTGTCCGAGCTTCTTGCAATGGTGACACTTTGGTTTGTTCTTCAATCTGCAATCACTTTGATAGTGACCCATCCTTCCGCAATGGTAGCATTTCACTGATGTTTTACTCAATAGTGCTTGTTCTTCATTATAGCTGTTGTATGTTGATGTCGATGTCGATGTCGATGTCGATGCCTTTAACTCTCTTTCTTTTTCGAGAAGAGAGGATACACATTCTTCAAACTTTGGATCTGGCAAATTCTTCAAAGTGGTTGTCAATGCACTATACTCTGCAGGCATGCTTTTAAGGAGAATTGCAAGTGCATCTTTCTCTCCTACTTTTGCATTTATGCCCTCTAGTTGAGTCATAATGCTTTTGATTTTGTTGACAAATTGTGCCATGGATTCATTGAAGCCCATGTGCATACCATAGAATTCAATCTTAAGATGGATTTCTTGGTTTTTGGCTTTTGCACCAAACACTGTGTTCAACTCATCCCATGCATCCTTGGCATGATCTTTAGAGTCTATATGATGAATTATGTTTGGACCCAAGTGCAATCCAATGAGTGATAGTGCTGCTTCATCTTTTTCCTTCCAAGCATCATTTTGTGCAGTGGGTATGTCTTCTTTTACAATCTTCCAAAGCTTTTGGTGCATCAAAAGATATCTCATTTGTGTAGACCATGTGTGAAATCCATCCCCGGTGAATTTCTCAACAGTTGGAGTGCGGATTGCCATTGCAAAGGTCTTACCAGTTGATGATATTTTCAAATCTAGCAGTGTCTAATTGCATACAATGATTCTAACATGACAGGCGCGTAGAGCTCGAAAAGACGATCACTTTTCCTTTTTGGAGCGTGTGCAAATTCTTCTTGGATTGCAAGTTATGGCTTGTCGAAGTTTTGTGAAGAAGAAGGCCTTTGATGATGTGGCACATAGATTCACATGCTGCTTACAAACTGTGCTTACAAAGGGACTGTGCTTGGGTAGCACTATGCCACGTGGCAATCTCTTAACCAGACTAAGTTAACTCAAGTCTAAGAAAACCTAACCATGGCTAAATCTTATCCTGCCACGTGGTAAATTTTTAACCAAATGAGATAACCCAAAGTTTAAACAAACCTAATCCAATCTTGACACGTGTCAATCAATAGTGAACCTTGGACTTTGAAGAAAACATTCTGTGATGGCGTTGAAGCAGCGACGATCATGGCGGCGATGCACAGAGATGGTGTCGCGGGCTGGTCTGCTAGTCCCGGGAGGTCGCAAAAGGTTGTCTGAGTCGACCGTGGAAATGGGAGCCCGCTGGCTCTGAGTCGCCTGTTCGTGAGCGCTGGAGGAAAGTCCATCGTGAGCGGCTATGGCTGGAGACTGCAGTTTGTTGCGTAGCCGCTACAGAGCCGCGAGCTTTCAGAAGAGGCTACAGGAGCTGTGCTGACAGGGGAATGCCATCTGCCTTGAAGAGAGATCAGAGGTTGCTGGGAGAAGGTGCTGCTGAAGGCGGTCTCCCGTGAGATAGTCAATCGTGGAAGCTGAGCATAGCTTCAGTCGAAGGCTTCGTTGCCTATGCTTGGTGGCTCATAGGAGAAGCTGAGGAGCAATGGGAAGCTACTTTCGGTTGGAGATGGCAGACTGTGTCAAGCATGAGGGGCCGTGTCAAGTGGCTGCCTCGTTGCCATTGCTACAGAAGAATATGTTGAGAGAGTGCTGGGTGTTGAAGGAGGCTGTGACTTGGAGCTATGATGAAGCCTAGTCCTCTTCTTTCATATCTCTCGGAGAATCCATCACACTGAACCTCTCTATCTCATAGAAGGAGCCTCAACACGAAAATGACCATATCTCTCTCTCCATAGCTTAAAATGACGAGCTTTCTGAACTGAATTGGAGAGGAAGACTAGCTCTACAAGACTAAACTTTCAAGGTGAAGAAGATGCCTCAAATGGACGGCTTATCACTCATGAAGGGAGTGGGAGCACCATCGGCTCTGATACCATGTCAAAGAGAGGGATCAAGTGGGATCAAAACACCACAAGAGAGACATAGGATAGCAAACACTCAATCTATTGCAAAACGTGTATAATCAACAATACATGATAGGCTTCTTATATAGAGAGAGCCTTTAGAATATTCAAACCATGTGGGATCCTCTCATCCACATCTCTCCTTGTGGATATCCTCAATCCACATCTCCACATCTTGTAGTCCACATCCTAGGGTGGCTACTTTAATTCTTTCCTATACCATACCTTAGCCCTTTAATCTATGTGCTCATGGCACCATATCTCTCAACATTTATGCACGTACTAGCGTACTAGATAAGAGAGGGCCCATCCCTATGACAAGGGAGAGAAAGGATCGGGAGTGATTGTACATCATAAGAATGCAAGGGAATGCAAAAGAAAAATGGCACTGTACTTGTGCTGTCATTGTCTTTAAACAGCAATATCTTTTGATCCAAAAGTTAGATAAACTTGCATCCAATAGCAAAGTTGTAGTATTTTGAAGGATCTACAACTCTCTAGTTGAATGTAGCAGTTGATTCTACATAGGTGAAAAGATATACAGTCTGCAAAATGGCTATCTGCACACCGATCATCGAACTGTTCCTATTTTGGACAGTAAATAACTATGTACTGTAAACTCGGATGACCGAGCTGTCAACAGAGAAAACGTAGCCCTTCCAAAGTTCTCTGACTCCTCTATTGGGCACCGAGCCTAAATCCTTATGGATTTGCAAATACTTGCTGTCGAAAATGGCATTCTGCTCACTTTTACTGTCAGATTTCCAAACTTCAAAAAAAGAACTCTCTTCTCCAAAGTGGATGTTGTTGCTATCATTGGGCTGCTCTTCCTTTGCTCATGGTATGGAGTTGCTGCTAGTGCTGGGATGCTCTTGTTCCTTTGCTCACATCTTTTCCTTTTGAAATAGCCTATACTGGTAATAGGGAAATACCATCTAGATTTCTAAATGTCTGCAGACTTGTCGTCTTTACCTCATGATCTGTAAAGTCCCCTACAATGCTAACCTCCATGTCGGAAGTAATAAGCTGCTTGTTGCCAAAGATATTGACGTGTCAGATCTTGACTTTTCAAGATATGGTGAAACCTTCTTTGAGGTGGTCTTCATTGGTGGCCGCAACCAGCCTTGGACGACAAATCCAGAAGAGGGGGAAGGACAGCCATATTCCATCTTAAATTGTGAAGCTTCACAGCAGAGGATTCTACCACATGTGCTCTGATACTAGAGAGGAAGAACGTAAGTGCTCTTTCTGCGAGTTGCTGCTGCATCGACACTTGGTAGAAAGTTAGACCTCCCTCTGTCTGATGTTCGTTAGCTTGCTGACACTAGCAATTGATAAAGGCCTGCAGCATGTCTGAATAGTAATTTGTGCCACTCCTGCCAACCATCATTAGACCTAACAAATCAAAGAGCACACGAACACAAGCAATCACTTCCCAAATCGTGCTGCATATGATAGTAATGGTTTCTACAAGCAGACGCCTTGTAGAGGAACACAGAGTATCACGCAGTTCCCACTAGTTGTAGCCAAAGCACCACTGCTCAGGGCCCCCAATGACGATGCGTGAGTGACAAACAGATTTGCCATCAATCCTTGAGCAAACAAGCTGCTCTTATAGTTGCCATGTCTACCCACTTCATGTTCCTCCTCCACAGAAGGCACCAATGCAGAGAAATTATAGCTTTGCTTGGTTCTCGCATTTCAACCTGAAGCTCCCACCAAGCTGCTCCTCTCTAACCTTGCTGGCCACACTCACCAAGCTCTCACCATGCTCTCACCAAGCTCTCCTTGGCTCTGATAAACCAACCTGCGGGCTAGCTGCTCCTCATTATGTCCTCGAAAGGGAAGTCCATGGGTAGCAATGTCCTGCACCCTACCTCACCACACCCGGGGGGAAGCCCCAAGTGTTAGCTGCTGTGGAGGAGCAGCTGCACTCTACTGTCCTAGCCAACAATCTAGGCGGTGGGGGCAGGAGGGCGAGGGAGGGGGCAGGGGACCACGAACCCACGAGGAGGGGCCGCAAAGGAGGTCAAGGATCCCTACGGTTCTGCGCATAGCAGCAAATCCCATGCACAACCACAGAAGAGGCCAGGGGCCTAATGGAGGAGCACGAGAGGGCATGGGCACAAGGAGACAGAGGTGTGGTGGGGGGGCTTGGCGATGGTAGAGAGCAGGGCGCACAGCAAGAGTAGGGAGAAGCTCAATCACTACCTAAGAGACTATATTTGTGATACTATGTTGAACCCTTTGTCCAAATCAGACGACTTTATTTGTGATACTGTGTTGAACCCTTTGTCCAAATCAGCTAGATCATGTTATGTGTATTTCAGTAGATTAGGAATATGAGGAAGTGGAATGTGCTAAAAGCAGATCGGTGTTTATGGTATTGTGTTTCCATAAACGCTTGTTTGAGAAGTTCTGTGGCAGAGTTTGTCAAACAGAATTTAGCAAAAAGGACAATAGTGTTCCTATACTGCTGCACAAGGTTTTGAATGAACTCAATGGAGCAAATGACATTTCTGAGTAGGCATGTAAATACAAAGGAGCAGGTAAGGGCTTTGAATTCTTCATAAAGGTAGGTAACGTGTGCCCTTCTTCCTACACCTTATTTGTTTTGTTTCTACTTTTGTAGGCCTACAAGCTTCTACGGGATCTAATCCCTAAGCAACATGTGTACTTGACGTTGGATCAATACCCATATGTTGCTTGAAAAATTCTTGCATTGCGGTTTCATCAAAAAAGTATGTTCACTGCAAGGAGTCGAGACATTCTGTTGAGCGATATGTTCGGCAAGCTGATGTTCTTGAATAGCCTTGAGTCCTGGAATTTTGTCACTTTTGTGACTGTCATTCTGTTGTCATTCTCATGGCTTTTATCCATGGCAAGCCACGGGTTTTGCACGAGTGTAGATTACACAAGTAAATGTCCACTAGGTTTAACTCACCCATACACTCATTTTTCGAAAGAATGATTGCATCCCATGTAAGCCTCGATTTGAATGCAACAAACGATGAAAACAGGTGGCAGTGCTTAATACTGCAAGCTACGATACCCATTCAAAGACACAAGATTTCTTCTTTTCAACCTATCAAGAATGATGTCAATGCATCGTGCCGACTGGCATAGATTCACTTTCCCCAAAATCAAAGTTCCAATCACCAGACAAACCTATGATGCGGGACAAGCCACAAGACCCAGTAATCCAACGTGGAGCCAGGTGTGAAGCAAACATAGCTGTAGGAATCTGGAATAGAGATCCGACAGCGCAAGCAAGCACAGGCAAACTGCCAAAGAAATTAGTTAGTAGTGAATAGATCTACGACTCTATTCAAAAGAAAGAAACAAATGGGCAAAGGGAGAGCAAGATGAACCTGGAGAAGCGAACGGAATGACGGAGAAGAGCAGAATGCTATGAGATTTGAATTTGGGGTGGGCGAATTGAGCACAAAACAACGATGTGGGTCTCAAAAAGCATGCAAAGTTTGCGAGCGCAGGAGGTCCTCACTGCCGATGCCATTATAGTGGGGATTGTTGTGAAACACGAGATGGACAAGGCAAAATCTACTAGCACATATGAGAATCTAATTCTTCACACTCAATTGAGGCTCTTTACAGACCGCCACAAAACAATTGCTACATGAATTGTTAACACATGCTAACAATTTCCCACTCCATAGCAAACACACAAACTTGCTAGTCTAAAACGCACTTCCTACTGTGATTTTACCCTTAGCAAGGTAGAGTTTCCTCCCCTCTATCCTACCCACTCAGCTTCTCTCTCCCTCTCCTTTCCCTCCTCTTTTGAGAGATGTGAGTAGTTTTCTAATTTTGTTGGAGGACCGTTGTTGGCTCTTTCCTACTGCTTTCGTAGGAAGTGCTGGGTATTCTATGTTTGCAGGGTTCCAAGGCTTTTTGTCACCTACAGATATATTGGGATTTTTGGTTGTAGTATATGTGTAGCTTAGGACCTCGAGTCATGTTCTGGTGAGAGACGTAGGCTTAAGTGTGGTAAGCAAACAAAGTGCATGCATGTGAAAAAGGAACGTAAATCATCTTTGTTGAAGTAATGAAGGCTTTCACCTTTGTTGGAGGTTGTAGGGTTTAGGAGGAGTTTAAGGGTTAGAAGGAGGTTCCAGGGTTAGAAGGAGGTTCCAAGGTTTAGAAGGAGTTTCCAGGGTTCAGAAGGAGGTTCCAGGGTTCAGAAGGAGGTCCCAAGGTTTAGAAAGAGGTTCCAAGGTTAGAAGGAGGTTCCAAGGTTTAGAAGGAGGTTCCAGGGTTCAGGGTAGAGTACATGGTGGAGAACTCATCTCCCTCATAGATCATGGAGTTTTAAGGGTTGAGGAACAAAGGGTTTAGGGGAGCATAGGAGTGGGAGAGGAAGAAGGTGTAAGAGCATGGGTGAAAGAAGAGAGAAGAGGGAGGAGGAGGAGGGAGGAGGAGGAGGGAGGAGGAGGAGAGAGGAGGAGGAGGAGGAGGGAGGAGGAGGAGGAGGAGAAGGAGGAAGGAGGAGGAGGGAGGAGGAGAGGGAGAGGGTGGGTTGCAGGGTTGGAGGAGAGGGGAGAAGGGTTGCAAGGTTAGGACATGCTTTTGGACGTGCAGTGCTTCCTTTTCTGTTAAGGGTAGGGGGTAGTGATCCCTAATTGTGGCGGCATTCACATTTTTCAAGTTTATGCATATTCTGAGCTTCTTGTTGCGTTTAGGCACAATGACAATGGGTGAAACCCAATCAGTGTGCTCTATCTTGTAGATGAATCCGGCATCTAGGAGTTTTTTCAGCTCGTCATAAACCATGGTGCCATATTTAGGATTTGTGCGATAAGGTCCACATACCTTAGGGCGAGCACCTTCCCTTATAGTTATCATGTGTACTGCCACTTCTGGTGAAATTCCTTTCATCTCTTTGTATGACCATGCTAGGCAATCACGGTATTCCATTAGGAGTTCTTTGAGTTTGGTTTCATCTTCTTGACGGAGCTGTCTCCCAATGAAAACCAATTTTTCTTCCTCCCCTTCAAGGGCGAGGTTTAATGTGCATGTTTTTGCCGGTCCCTCATAGATTGGAGTTTCTCCAATGCTATCGGTTTCTTGAACTTCAGATTCTCTTAGTGGTCTTGGCATTGCTATTGGTGCACTGCCACTTGTATAATTCTTAAAGTATTCCAGTACTTCTCGAAGATCGCGGCCTCTGATGGAGTTGAACTAGCCTGACATGTGTCATGTGTATTGGGTGGCATAGTTGCATTTATTAATTTGTTAGGCTCTTCTTTTCTTTCTTTTTCTGAAGTTGCTTGATCGAGCTTCATCCGCACATGTGGCTTATATTTCCGAAACTTCTTATGTTGGGAACTATGGGGTAACTTTTCCACTGGTAAGGTGTTTCCAAGTAAGGGTTCATGTGTTGCACATACTCTTTCCAGTCCCTCAGGGGACCATTCAAGAGGCAGTGGTTTTGATTTGGAGGGAACTGACTTTGCAAGGTACAATTCGACAATCCTTGTTTGGACTCGTTCGAATTCATTGAAGTGCTCGGCCTTGGCTTTTCTGCGATTTCCTCCTGTAGCTTTCTTGCGGGATCTTCTGCTGTTATTCAACTGTGGAGGTTCAACTTTTGGGAGCTCGACTGCCATTAGGGCATGCAGAATGGCTAGGTTATTATCAAAGATTTTATCTTCAATTTCAGCATTCGCAGCCTCTGTTTCAAGGTCCCAAGGAAAATCTGAGTCATCATTGGTATGGGTATCTTCTTCAAGTTCATTATCCCATTCGAGGTCAACCATAAAGAATGGCATCTCTAGATCGATTGGTTCTTCATGTGTTGGTGGAGGATTGACCTGTAGTGCGTTAGCATCTATCTGTGAGAAGATGGGGTCTAATGAATGGCAGTTGTCGATGGTTGCCAATGTTTGTATCCAGTTATTGACATTGCTTTGTGAGTCACCTGCTATGGCATGCTGTTGCAAGGGAGCTGATTTGCTTGAGATTGTCGTGGAAGATGTGTCATCCAATGCTCTAGGAACAATTGGTTTAATAGCTCCTATCCCCACATTCACCCTGACTGCAGTGTCTCGATTCCGGATTGTCAATCTATCAGTTCCCCAGTCATGGAGGACTGATGCTTCCCGTAACCAAGGACGTCCCAGTAAGATTTGATAGGATTTTTTGGGGAGATCCAAGATTGTGAATTGAAGGGAAAAGTGGACTCCTGCGATCTTTGTGGACATGCCATTCACTATTCCCAAGGGTTTAGCCCATGAATGATCGGCAAGGCGTATGTTGAAATTAGCCTTTTGCATTGGTGGGAGACCCCATTCTTCGTAGAGCTCCTTTGATAGGACATTGACACCTGCTCTACCATCCACTATGGCTTGGACTTCATTATATGCCTTGTGGATCAAAGGCACAGTGATGTTGTGTATGTCATCTCTCTCACCCATCCGCACAGGGATATCTTCAATGTTGTTCATAGGTGGAGGGGGATTTGCGAGTTCAATCCATCCTTTGAAACTCTCCCAGAGATTGGGACAATTCCGTAAGAGGATTCCGATGGGAATTGACACAGGGCAACTCAGGATGCTAGAGAGTGCGGCTCCTTCAAGTTGACGTGGTGGTACATGTTGTGGAGTCTGTTGTTGGAACAAAGGCTTGAGTACAGTATCAATACTTTGTGGGGCCAAGTCATGGATTGGGTCTTGAGCTTGCTTCTCAGCCTCAAATTGATCTTGTTCATTTTGGACCCATTGCTGAAGTACCTGAAAACGAGCCTTCTCCACCTTTGCATTCGGGTATGGAGCTTCTTTTATTTGAGGCTCGGGAGTTGATGTGGATGAGCTCGGCTGCTCATTGCTTGGCGAAGGTGGAGGCACTTGTGCTTTCTTTTTCAGAAGTCGCTTCGGTTGGATTGGAATGATAGGGTCCTTCGTGGCCTCTTTCTGTTGGCATGTAATTACATTGATAGGTTGTGACCTTAGACTTGCCGGACCCAGACTTTGATGGTCCACCCCAATGATGCCGATGGGGATGTTAGGCTTAACCTCTGTTTGTTCTGGGACCTTATTTTTCATGGGACAATCCATACAGGCATGTCCTATGCCACAATCTCTGCAGAGTGGTTGGAAAGTAGCGGGGCTACCACGATGAGGGCACTCTGCGATCCTATGATTTTCTCCACAACCGTAACACTTGATTGGTGCTCAAAATGTGTTGGGTCGCACTTGATTTGCATAGACTGGTATTAGACCCTCTGCACCTTCTACATAGTACACTGGGTACTCTGCTTCATACTCAAATAGCGAGTCTACTTCCTCGGCTTGTAATTGATGTATGGGAACTGCCTGAGGAGCTGGATTTGGTGCTCTTGGATACGGTCGTGGATTCGGATTCCTGAGTAGTTGTGGGACTTGTGTCCGAACGGGAATAGGATTTAGCCTCGGAGCTGGTGGTGCTTGTGCAAGTGCCAGTTGCCTATATACTAGCATGGGTGCCGCTTGGTATTGTGGTGGTCGAGGCAGATTGTTGCGCATGTTGAAGATGCAACTGTTCTCATCATGGCCGCCGACGACACAAATATGGCACCACAACCGTGGCGGTGGATTTGCTTGTGCAGTGATCCTTGTTCTTAGGACTGGGCATTCATTTGCTGTATGATTTGCCAAGCAGTGTGGGCACCAGACATTTTCTTGCCGTGGATATGTTTGAGTTGGCGGCTGAGATAAGTGGAGTTTTTGATCCATGGCCTGCATCATATCTTCTTTCAGCTTCAAGGTCATGGCCTCTAGGCGATCTTCATTGGATGTTTTGGCAGTGTCCTTTGATTTATCTTTTTTCGTGTGCTTATCTTATGTATTTGATCTGGCGTCATCACTGCTAGTGTTTGAGTCTATCATGCCATCTTCGATGTCAATGGCTGCCGCGCATGAGCAGCACTGAATGTTTCATAGCTACTTATCTTTTTCATATCCTTGCAGATTTTCTTTCTTAGACCTGCTATGAACCATGCCGTGAGGTACTTTGCATCTGGGCATGGGTCACATTTGGCAATCAATCTCTTCATCTTTCCCAGGTATGTGCGTACATCTTCTCTCCGGCCTTGTTCGATCTTGCTGAGTTGGAGAGCGGGATCATCTTGTAGCCTCTCCGTTTGAAAGCGACGTTTGAATTCGGTTTGAAGTAGGTCCCATGTGGCGCGTTCTTCCACGAGAAGATCGAGGTACCATTCTGACGCCTCATCAGTTAAGGCCATTGGAAACCAAGCCACCTTGGTTTCATGGGACTGATCACCACCTGCTCGACATGCGGCATCAAAATGTTGGAGGAAGCAAGCTGAGTCTCCCCTACCATTATATTTGGGAAGTTCCAGTTTTCCCAAGGGGCGTCAGCCTTGATTGTTGTGATTTCATCGATTGAAGAAGTTGTCAGCCTCTGCATCGAGCTCGATATCCCCATCATGGTCATGACGGCGTCCAGCCATGTTGGGGCATGGAGGAGTTAAAGGGAGTTGTTGAAGCTCAGGGGGGATTCGGGGTAGAGGATTAGCGGGGGCAGTTGTTGCAGTGGAGTTAGATGTGGATGGGGCAAGCATTGGAGTTGAAGTCGTTGGCCGGAACGTAACTGCATGCAGATTGTGCGTGATTTGCCAAGGGTGTCGCTACCCCAAGTGCGGGTGTGGATGTGTTGTTGTTAGGAGAGTTAGAGTGGTGTTAGTTTCTATAGGGACCGTCATGTTAATAATGTTCCTAAGATTGTCCTACGTGTGTAGGGAAATGTGCCAGTGCAGACGGATCGTTAATCGGAGGTCACGGCGTGAAAATACGAGTGAATTAATGCAAAATGGGGCCCACACAGGGGTGCGAATGAACGTGTGCTAGGGATGCTGAAATGGTGTGCAATGGGTTGGAAAAATACCCCGTAATGTGGTGTTTTCGTGTGTGAAATATGGGTTCAAACGGGGTTCAGTTTGGGTCCCAAACGGATGAGTTTCGAGGGGTTAAAGTAGGGGTAAATTTTGCGTTGGGGGGTCCTAATGGTGGTGTGAATGGACTTTAAGTCCAACCGGGGGGTTGAAACCAAGTTGATCTAGTTAGATGAAGTGAAGTTAGATGTCTAATTAGTTAGGGTTAAACTGTCCATAGTTAGTTCAACTAACCTAGTTAGGGTAACTAACTCTCAGTTATACTAACTAAGCTAAGGTTAAAACTAACCTAACGTAGTTTAATACTAACCTAGGTGAAAAATAACCAAACCTAGCCTAGTTTAACTAACCTACTTTAACTGTAGTTAAAACTAACTGTAGGTTAATACTAACCTAACCTAGTTATCCTAACCTACCTGAGTTAGACTAACTAGCCTAGGGTTAATCAACTAACCTAACCTAACCTAGGTTAAGCAACTAACCTAACCGCAGTTAGTCACTAACCTAAGGTTAGTTTTAGGTTAGTTTTTTTTTTTTTTTTTGTTGCTATGGGGGGCTTCCCGACGGCGGTGCCCGGGGGGGGGGGGTGGGGTTTCGCAAGGGGGGGGTTTGTGCAGGGGGGAGGTGGGGCGTGAGGGGGTGCGGGGGGTGAGGGGTGGGGGGTGGGGGTGAGGGGCGGGGGAACGGGGGGCGAGACGGGGGAGTGGCGCAGGCGCGGGGCGGGGGGTGGCGTGGGCGGGGGCTGTGAGCTGGGGGCAAGGGAGTTGCAAGGGGGGTGGGGGGCGACGAGGGAGGGCGGGGGGTGGCGCGGGCGGGGGGCGAGGGCTATGAGCGGGGGCGAGGCGAGGAATGGCGCGGGGCAGGGGGCGGGGTCTGTGAGCGGGGGCGGGGCGGGGAATGGCGCGGGGCGGGGGTTGTGAGCGGGGGGCGTGGGAGTTACGAGCATGGGGCGTGGGAGGTGGGGGGCGCACGAGCGGTGGTGTGGGCGCCGGGCAGAGGGCACCACGTAGGCGGGCACTGCGGCGTGCCGCCACGGGCGGAGGCGCTGCGGTGGCGCCTCTATGGGGGCGCCGCCGTGGTGCGATGAGCGGGGGGCGGGGGAGTGGTGGGTGGGCGGGCGGGGTGTTAGAGAGAGGGGGCAGGGCAGCGCTGTGTGCGCCGCCGCGGGGCAGGGGTGGGGTTAGAGAGAGGGGGCAAGACGGTTTATAGAGAGGGGGTGAGGGGGAGGGGGTAAGGGGGAGAGAGAGGAGAGGGGGTGGGGGAGAGAGAGAGAGGGGGGCGGGGGGGTGGGGGGGTGGGGTTGACAGGGGTAAGGGGGGGGAGAGAGAGAGGGGGTGGGGGAGAGAATGAGGGGGAGAGAGGAGAGGGAGAGGGGGAGGGGGTAAGGGGGAGAGAGAGGAGAGGGGGTGGGGGAGAGAGAGAGAGGGGGGCGGGGGGGGTGGGGGGGTGGGGTTGACAGGGGTAAGGGGGGGAGAGAGAGAGGGGGTGGGGGAGAGAATGAGGGGAGAGAGGAGAGAGTGAGAGAGAGAGGGGGGGGAAGGGGGAGAGAGGAGACAGAGAGAGGGGGGAAAAAAGAGGAGAGAGAAGAGAGAGAGAGAGGGGGGGAAAAGGGGGAGAGAGGAGAGAGAAAAGAGAGAGAGGGGGGAGGGGGAGAGAGGAGAGAGAAAGGAGAGAGAGGGGGGAAGGGGGAGAGAGGAGAGAGAAAAGAGAGAGAGGGGGATGGGGAGAAAATGAGAGAGAGAGAGTAAGGGAGGGGGAGGGAAAGAGAGAGATAGAGAGAAAAAGGGGGAGGGATAGAGAGAGAAAGAAAGAGAGAGAGTAAAAGGGAGGTGGTGGGGGTGGTGGAGGTGGGAGGGGGAGGGGGAGGTGGTGGTGGAGATGGAGGGGGAGGGGGGAGGGGGAGGTGGAGTGGAGGGGGAGGGGAAGGGGGAGGTGGAAATGGAGGGGGAGGGGAGAGGGGGAGGTGGAGATGAAGGGGGAGGGGGGAGGGGGAGGTGGAGATGGAGATGGAGGGGGAGGGGGAGAGGGGGAGGGTGGAGATGGAGGGAGGGGGGGGGGTGGATCCAGGGGAGGGAGGGGGAGGGGGGAGGGGGGGTGGGGGGGGAAGGGGGGGGGAGGTGGGATGGAGGGGTGGGGGTGAGGGGGAGGTGGGGTGTGGAGGGGGAGGGGGGGGGTGGGGGGAGGGAGGGGGGGTGGGTGGAGGGGGGGGGGGGGGGGGGGAGGGGGGGGGTGGAGGGGGGGGGAGGGGGGGGGGGGGGGGAGGGGGGGTGGTGGTGATGGAGGGGGGGAGGGGAGGGGGGGGGTGGTGGGGGAGGAGGGGGGGGGTAAAAAAGAGCCAAAAATCCTGAAAGACGAAAATCGAAAAGGAGGGAGAAGTGGTCACCTGAACGCTCTCCAAGTCTTTCTCGATGTAACGGGATTGTTGCGGAACAATGGACGGTGGGTGGAAGGCTGGGTTATCGCTGCAAGAAGGGCTCGAAGTCACTTACAATGCAAGGATAGGAGTAAGGGGGTGGTCGATGGAGAGGGAGGAGTGTCTTGCGTGGGGCTCGGAATGAAGAAGAGAATGGAGGCAAAAAGTGAAAGATGAAGAATGAGGGGGTGGAGTAGGTTTTTATAGGATTTGATTTTAGGTTTAGGGTTTAGGTTTAGGGTTTAACCCTAAACTCTTCTCGAGCCATAACTCTTTATGGAGCGCTCGGTTTGCTTTTCTGAAAAAAGGTGAAATGATCGAAATTGCAAGCTCTATGCATTCGTGTCAACTACCTAGCCTGATTGTATATCATGTGGCTTCTATTTAAGAAATTAAGAAAATTTCTTAAGGTAGTTACCCAAGGTTGATGCTTGGGGTTGATATGTTTGGCTAGAAATGGAAAAAAAATTTACTCTCCTTGCCCTTGAGTGTTATGTTCGTGAAAGTTCGAAGTAATTTGTTGTTTTACACATACCTACGTATGTTTACTCACTACTTGAGATGCTAGTCTCCCCGACAGTGGCACCAAATGTTGGCTCTTTCCTACTGCTTTCATAGGAAGAGCTGGGTATTCTATGTTTGCAGGGTTCCGAGGCTTTTTGTCACCTACAGATATATTGGGATTGTCGGTTGTAGTATATGTGTAGCTTAGGACCTCGAGTTGTGTTTCGGTGAGAGACGTAAGCTTAAGTGTGGTAAGCAAACAAAGTGCATGCATGTGTAAAAGGAACGTAAATCATCTTTGTTGAAGTAATGAAGGCTTTTGCCTTCGTTGGAGGTTGTAGGGTTTAGGAGGAGTTTAAGGGTTAGAAGGAGGTTCCAGGGTTAGAAGGAGTTTCCAGGGTTCAGAAGGAGGTTCCAGGGTTCAGAAGGAGGTTCCAAGGTTCAGAAAGAGGTTCCAGGGTTAGAAGGAGGTTCTAGGATTTAGAAGGAGGTTCCAGGGTTCAGGGTAGAGTACATGGTGGAGAACTCATCTCCCTCATAGATCATGGAGTTTTAAGGGTTGAGGAACAAAGGGTTTAGGGGAGCATAGGAGTGGGAGAGGAAGAAGGTGTAAGAGCATGGGTGAAAGAAGAGAGAAGAGGGAGGAGGAGGAGGGAGGAGGAGGAGGGAGGAGGAGGAGAGAGGAGGAGGAGGAGGAGGAGAAGGAGGGAGGAGGAGGGAGGAGGAGAGGGAGAGGGTGGGTTGCAGGGTTGGAGGAGAGGGGAGAAGGGTTGCAAGGTTAGGACATGCTTTTGGACATGCAGTGCAAGGAAGCATGGACACTTGAGACAAATGCTTGGAATACCAAAGTAGACTCAACACAATGCCCCAAAGAGTGTGGGCTTCATTCCATTATGGGGTATTTATACAAGTTGGAGAGCTTCTCTCTCTGCATGTAACACAAAGTCATATCACAAAGTTGTAACACAAAGTTGTAACACAAAGTCATATCACAAAGTTGTAACACAAAGTTGTTACACAAAGTTGTTACACAAAGTTGTTACACAAAGTTGTAACACAAAGTTGTAACACTCAAGTTGTAACACATTCTCTCTCTACATGTAGAAGTTGTAACACAAAGTTGTAACACAAAGTTGTTACACAAAGTTGTATCTAGAAGTTGTAACACAAAGTTGTTACACCTTCTCTTTCTTCATAAGTTCATGTTGGCACAGAGTCAACAACCGTGCGCCCGACACATTGTTCATTCATTGGGCGCTCGGTGTGTAATGGGCTGCCTGCATTGCTCAAGAGATGCTGTCTTACCAGATGGCAATGAGGGTGGCTATTGCGGGAACCTATTGGCCTCCCATCACCCAACTACAATGGGCTACCCAACTATCCAAGCAGTGATGCTGGACATCGTCTCCCAAATATTGTTCTTTGGTAAGGATCTAGGCCACTGGGGCGAGGAAGGAGTCACATCATGTATCTCAATCCAAAAGACCCCTCTCTAAGGTAAGGCAGGATTCCTACATTTTGGACACCCAAGTTTTTGTGGACCCCACCAACCAAATTGCATCCCAAATAGAAGGGTTGATGCCACAACCAAATTGCATCCCAAATAGAAGGGTTGGAAGCAATTTGGCTAATGTGGGTATGGTATTAGGTTGGGAACGTAATATAGACATGGCAGATTAGGGGGTTTCTTGATTCGTCCTTTCTTCCACTATCACCCTTTGCTTATTCATCAATGTGCATCCCTAAAGTGAGCTGGGAGAGAGGGATTACAACATGTCATGTATCCCCACAGACATTGGATTATATTAGGACAATCTCTAGGGACATATCTTACCTTCCTTATCACTCCACAAGGACATCTAGAGGTGCATGTAGCTAGGAGAGGTCTTGCTCATATGGGACTTCAATGCCAAGAACAACGATGTGTGTGTGTGTGTGTGTGTGAAAATAGCAAGAGAGTATGCCCCCCTATACATTGATAAATACATTTAAGTATTTGCATGTGGCATTTTAGTTTAGTTCATTTCTTCTTATTTCTTGTCATAAATCTGTAGAATCTTCCACTATACAAGATTGTAAGACTGGATACATGGCTTAAGTGTACTAAATGTATGAGAATGCATGAGGGGTAGATTTATATTTAAAGCCTCTATTGACTGGCAATTTCTTTGCATTGTGATAACTTTCTAAATTTCTAAATGTATAGAAGTAGATGATGAAATTAAAGTTAGATTCTCACACACACATACACACACACCTAAATATGTGACTTACTGCATATTCACTAATTTAGCTCTATTCATTAATTTAGTTCAATTTTTACCTACTTTTCGCGATCATAAACTGTGACTAAAGAAATACTTAAAATATCTAACAAGACACCTTCTACCAGGCCATTATAGAAAATTTCATTCTTTAATTTTGTGTCATTTTAATCATTTGATTCTTCTTGCTAAGAATCTACCTGTTGCTTATGTTTACCTATGTATGTAATGTCCTTCCATGTCCTTGTTGAAGATAGAAGCATGAAGAGATATATCCCTATTATATGACTTGATGAATAGTGCTGGTGATGGGCCTACCATAGGCTTAAGTTAGCCAAATGTACATTGGATATAAGGCCACAAGTCTTCTTGATTGCACAAGTCTTCTTTTGGTGATTAATTCTATAGATCTAGCCAAATTTTTAAATTGTATATATAATATGTTGGCGAAAGTTTCCAAATATATTTATTTATTATATAAAACTTTGGCAAATTTTCATGGACTTTATTTATAATTTTATAATCTTAAAGGCTAAACCTAGCTCTTTTTTTAATTTTAGTTTCAAATTGTGGCGAATATACTAAGCTTTTATTTTTATAAAAGCATATAAACTTTCACAAGCCATATAAAACTTTTGCTTGTAAACTAACGTGAAACATTGCACCTCCTTCATAGACACCTTTACACTTAGCTCAAAACACTCTCCAAACTATCATAAGACACAGAGACCCATAACTTTCAGCAAAGACATGATAAAAAATATTCAAACACATATCTAGATGCACCTTAAAATGGGCTTCCCTCTAATATAAGTTTCATAAAATTAGAGAAGTGGTCGGAAAGATATGGTCAGTTTACTAGGCGGGGGTAAAAACTATCTGAAAAAGAAACAGTCACACACACAGAGTCATAGATTTTTGGTTTGACATCTAATACAATAACTGAAGACATAGGATGATGCTCTTGAAGAGAGCTTTGCGATGACATAAGTTTTGTCCAAATCGGACCACCGATCAAAAAGTTATGAGCAAAATACTAACAGGGAATACTAACAGGGGTCAAACTGTCATGAAAAACACCTACTCCTTCTACTGGTGCCGACTTGGGAGAATACTACCTCGATGCTTAGACTTCATCAACGATCCAAGTCCCATAGAGGTCAGCTAGGAGGGAAGGAAGAGCTCCCTTTGTGGCTTGGAAAATAGATAAACCATGTATGCGCAGTGAGTGGCCGAATAGACGACACTTTTGAGCACTTTGGAAGAGAAAGCAATGGAAAAAAAAGGGAAGAGACACTCAAGAGAGAGAACCTGAAGTGACCTTCATTACCAATAGAGTGAGACTCCACTCCAATGCAACTTAAAAATACTACAAACACAAGGAAGAAGAAGAGCTTTCATATGTACAAGAGGAAGCACAAGCTCCAAGACTACTCATAGAGAGAGAATGAACTAGAGAGAGATGGACTCAAGAGTCTACATAAGAGAATATCTATAAGAGGGAGAGAAGGCTCATGGAAGAGGCTTGAGGATACTAGAGCTACAGCAACATGAGCCCTTATGGTGGAAGAGATGATGAACAAGGGAGAGGAGGGCTCCTTTTATAGAGATTTTGTCACCCTCCTTCACCCAATTACAATTGCTGCCTGTAGATGTTGAGATATCGAGCTCCACTCGTGATATGCCAGGGTGACCGTTGTGCAGTTATGTCACCGACTTGTTAGCTGCAAATGCAGTTGGTACACCGCCCATAAAGATGACAGCTATCTTTATGTACTCTAGTTAGTGGCTCAGTTAGTATGCCACCTTAGTTAGCTGAGTTTGGTTTGAGACCCACATATAGGGTTCACCTATTCCTTTTGTACTTAGAGAGTTCTTTTGGCTTTCACAACTAAGAAGAGGAAAACTATTTTCAGCCTCCACCTTTGTGTGCATTCCCCCATTGTGTATGTGAGAAAGCTGCAAGTGAGACTCCATCCTTCTCTCCCACTCTCTTCACATGGTATCAAAGCTCGGTTCATGGTAAGGAGCTCAAGAAATCAAACCAAGTTCGTGGTGTCCTAGTAAGAGGATCAGTGTTGCTTTCCTTTTTTTTTTTTCTAGTTTGGGAGCAAATCTCTACAGGTAGCACAGCCGGAAAGTGCAAGAGTGCACTGATTGGGATGCCCTTCGCAGCATGGCGAGAGGACAGTACATGCTACAAGGTCATTTCGAGGCCCGTTATAGCACAAATACGTAAGCCAGGAAAATGCGGCTCAAGCAGGAGTTGCATAATATGCATAGAGAAAATATGAGCATCAACGACTACCACATGAAGGTGAAGAAGATTGTAGATGCACTTGCTTCTATTGGGTGGCCAGTGGAAGATGATGATTTAGTTTCTGTGACCTTGAATGGTCTAGGAAAGGATTATGCACAATTCTGGACATCCATTGCCGTCCGTGAGAATTTTCCTAATTTTGAGGAGTTGATTGCTCTTTTGATTTCTGAAGAGCAGAGAAATGGTGGTGCATTTTCTTCAGGAGGAACTTCAAAAGAAGTTGTCTTCTACTCAAATGCTGGAAGAGGTAGAGCAGGCCGATCTGGAGGCCATGGTAGAAATCGGAATATGTAGCAAACTCAAGAAAACCAATCCTATGGAGGAGGACATGGTAACTTTAGTGGCAGGGGGAGCCAAAGAGGTCGTGGTGGATGGCAGAGAGGCCAAAATGCAAACAACAATGTTGAATGCTACTACTGTGGTAAAATTGGTCATATGGTTAAAGACTGCTATAAAAAGCAGAATGACATTATGACTAGAAAATTGCAGCAAGGCAATTATGCATCGACAGAAATGAGCATATATTTATGGTGCAGCACATGACCAATTCTGTGACAAGTGCAAAAGAAAGCAATGATGTGTGGTATGTTGACTCAGGTGCGTCAAACCACATGACAGGTCATGCAAAATGGATGCATGATGCAAGGAAAATGGAAAGACCAGGATTTGTGAAGATCGGTGATGATACTACACATCCTATTGTGCAGATTGGTAAAATTTCTATGTCTATGTAGGATGGGAAAAAGAAATACCTGTCTGATGTATTTCATGTCCCAAATATCACCAAGAACCTAGTTTCTGTTGGTCAAATGGTTGGAACAGGGCTTGCAGGTCAGATTTAATCCTCATGGATGCTTTGTTGAGGATATGCAAAATAAAGGTCACTTCATAGCAAAAGGGAAGAAGAAGGGCAGGATGTTTACATTGGATTCGGACATGCCTGATTTGAGTGCAGCAATGTTTGCACATGGGACTGCTGTAGTTGCAGATATTGATATCTGGCATAAACGCATTGGTCATGTTAATGTACAGTGACTTAAATTAATGCAGGCCCAAAATATTGTTGCAGAATTGCCTAAGTTCAAGGTTGCAGAAATGCATAAGGTATGTGAAGCCTATCAATTTGGAAAATAGGCAAAAAAACCATTTCCTAGACATGTTCAAGAGAGTAAGATGCCATTGGAATCAATCCACTTTGATGTGTGGACTACTAAAGCTGCATCTATTGGAGGCTGTCATTATTTTGTCACTTTTATTGATGACTACAGTAGAAAGTTTGGGTGTATTTTATGAAAAAGAAAAGTGAAGTGTTTGGGCATTTCAAAGCTTTTAAAGCTATGGTTGAAAAAGAAACAAGCCTGCAAATAAAATGCCTAAGGTCAGATGGAGGGGGAGAGTACCTCTCAAATGAGTTTGTAAGGTTCCTGTAGGAGCATGGCATAAAGCAGCAATATTCATGCAGTCATACCCCACAGCAAAATGGACTTGTAGGAAGGAAAAACAGGCATATTGGAGAGGTACCGCATGCCATGCTCAACGAAAAAGACCTACCATATTATTATTGGGCTAAAGCAGTTGTTATAGTAGTCTGCATAATGAACAGGACTCCCACTACAGCAATACATGGCATGATGCGAGAGGAGAGGTATACTGGTAGGAAACCAGATATTTCTCATTTGAAAGTTTTTGGTTGCATTGCCTATGTTCATGTGCCAGATGAGTTGAGATCCAAGTTGGATGAAAAAGCTGAGAAGTGCATCTTTATTGGTTATTCTCTACAGAAGAAAGGATATAGATGCTATAACCCTTCTACTCGTAAGTTTACAGTGAGCAGAGATGTTTTTGATGAGATGAGCAGCTGGTATAAACCAGTAAATGTGATTGATGATGTAGATGCACAAAATGGTAATGCTGCACAGATTTCACAGCAGCAATCACAAAATATTAGTGGACCTGTAGTGTCCTCTAGCAGTGGTTCACATACTTTGCCATGGACAAGCAGATTGAGATCAGGAGGATCTCCTCAAAGCAATGCAGATAGTGGTATGCAAGTATCATGAAAAGGAAAAGAGAAAGTAGATCAGCCCATGGTTGATGTGAATACAAGTCACTCTTATGTGGATGGTGAATCCAATGGCTCAGAATAGAGCCATGATGATGAGTTGTGTATTCCTTCTATTGTTACACCTGGAGTAAGGAAGACCAGATGTTTTGAGAGCACCTTGTAGTGAGCCTATTTTGCATAGGTCTACTACAGCTAGGTATCCTATGGATAGGCTAAAATATGATGGATTTACAGCCATTCACTATGCCTATAAGTACAAACTAATACATGAACCAGAACCCACTTCTTTTGAGCAAGCCATGAGAAAAGAAAAATGGGAGAAAGGCATGGATGAAGAAATGGATGCCTTGGAAGCAAATGCTACATGGGAATTAATGCCTTTGCCTAAAGACAAGAATGCAATTGGCTGCAAGTGGGTTTATAAGGTGAAGCACAATGCAGATGGTCTTGTGAACAGATGCAAGGCAAAATTAGTTGTAGAAACATTTAGTTCGGTTGCAAGGATGGCAACCATAAGAGTAGTCATTGCTAATTGCTATGGCTGCATCAAAGGGATGGTCTTTACATCAGATGGATGTAAAGAATGCCTTCTTGCATGGTGATTTGCAAGAAGAGGTCTATATGGAGTAGCCACTAGGTTATGTTCATATTGTTCATCTTGAGTTTGTTTGCAGGTTGAAGAAAGCCTTGTATGTCATGAAGCAAGCATCCAGAGCATGGTCTGACAAGATAGGACAGTATCTTGTCACTATTGGCTTCCAGATTTCTCACTTTATGTGAGAAAAACAGAGAAAGGCATTATGCTACTTGTCATTTATGTTGATGATTTGATCATCATAGGTGATAGTGATAAAGATATCCTTCATGTGAAAATGCTGTTGAAGCAAAAGCTTGAGATGAAGGATTTGGGAGAGCTATGTTACTTCTTGGGCATTGAGGTGATTAGATCCACAAGTGGGATATGGCTCTAGCAGAGGTAGTATGGATTGGACATGTTATCGAAATATGGGATGACAGGCTGTAAGCCTATTTCAGTTCCTTTAGAGCAGAATGTGAAGCTGAGCGTAGATGCAGGTGAGCTTCTTGAATACCCTACTATGTATAGATGCATAGTAAAAAGTTTGATTTATATGACTATCACGAGGCTAGATTTGAGCTATGCTGTTGGGTTGGTAAGTTAGTTTATGCAGGCTTCAAGGACACTGCATTTGGATGTGGCTAGATGCATATTGAGGTATGTGAAGTCCACATTGCAGTATGGACTATTTTATGAGACTGGGGTTGAGATACAGTTGCATGGATACACTGATGCTGATTGGGCTGGTAGTATTTCTGATAGACAATATACCAGTGGATACGTGTTGTCTTTTGGGAGTGCTACAGTCACTTGGAGCAGCAAGAAACAGCTTTAGGTTTCCTTGTCGAGCACAGAGGCTGAGTACAGGGGTGCAGCAATGGCTGCATGTGAGGCAGCTTGGTTGCATAAGCTACTTTATGATATGCGTCAGAGATGGGCCAGTTGTCATTTATTGTGACAACATGAGTAGTATACACTTGGCAAATAACCCAGTCTATCATGCTAGAACAAAGCACATTGAGGTGCATTATCACTATGTGCGAGAGAAGGTTCTAGTAGGTTTTATTGATCTAGTTTATGTCAGCACAGAGGATTAGGTAGCTGATATATTCATGAAGGCATTGGGTGTAGCGAAGCTCCGCAAGTTTAGAGACCTGCTTGGTGTGCAGGAATTGGGACTGAGCTCGAGGGGGAGTGTTGAGATATCGAGCTCCACTCATGATATGCCAGGGTGACCGTTGTGCATTTATGTCACCGACTTGTTAGCTGCAGATGCGGTTGGTACACCGCCCATGAATAATAGCTGGATGACAGCTATCTTTATGTACTCTAGTTAGTGGCTCAGTTTGTATATCACCTTAGTTAGTTGACTTTGGTTTGAGACCCACATATAGGGTTCACCTATTCCTTTTGTACTTAGAGAGTTCTTTTGGCTTTCACAACTAAGAAGAGCAAAACTGTTTTCAGCCTCCACCTTTGTGTGTAATCCCCCATTATGTATGTGAGAAAGTTGCAAGTGAGACTCCTTCCTTCTCTCCCACTCTCTTCACAATAGATTCTTTTCTCCATCAATCACATAAGCCTGTATGTCACCATCCATGTCCTTTTTGGCTACTCTTGCCAGGTGTCCCGTCAAAAGATGCTTAAGACTCTTAAAATGTTGAGAAAGTCAAGAGTCTCCCCACATGGAGCCCATAGGGACCCTCTCTTTTCCATATGTCCACATCCTCCTTATTCCACATGGGAATTCCAAAAGGATTCCTCTTGACTCCACACTCCTCCACATGCCTTCCACATGCTTGGCATGTGGCCTCTTTTATATTATTGGAACACATGGACATGAGCCCCACCTCTTTATATGACTCACTCTTCCTATTTTCTAAAAACCCCATAATATCTCATACACAAATAACTCTCACCCAATACCAAGGTATTTATAATTCATACCTATGGTATTTACAATGATCCATTCCACTCATCCTCTCAATCCCATACAATATCTTAGAAAATAGAAATGAGTGAGAGCCAAACATAGAAGAAAACATACAATATCTCAAACTCTTATCAAACATAGAAGAAAAAAATACTAGTGCCAAATAAAAAATATCAATTTTTGGCATCACATCTTTCCCCCCCTAGCAGATCCTCTCTAGTGAGACTACGAGGGTTTGCTGGCCCTTAAGGTGGTCGAGCATAGAAGAATTTAAGGCGATACTCATTGGTGCGTCTGGGTATCACCATGCCATCAACATCCTCAAGCTGATACGTTCCATTCGTGAACTTCTGTTTGACTCGATATGGTCCTTGCCATCGGTCAATAAAATTTTTTTCTAGCCGCTTGTCCAAACGGCTATCAAATCTCATGACCAAATCTCCTTCTGCAATATCTTTCTTCTTGCATAATTTGGTGTCAAAACGGGCCTTGCGCCTTTTTTGAGAAGCTTCCAAGTTTTGTAAGGCCTATAATCTGCATTCATCCAAGGCTTCTAGATGTACCAAGCATTGAGCATAGGCATCCTCCTATCCTCTTTTTCTTGCAACAGCGGTGCAAAGACTATGTATCTCCAATTCAATGGGCAAAATGGCTTCTATTCCATACACTAGTTGGAATGGTGTAAACCCAATAGCTAGCTTGTGTGTGGTTCTGTAAGCCCATAAAACTTCTGCCTTTTCTATAAAGAGAGAGGGAGAGAGGTAAGGAGTGTCACTTGCAGCTTTCTCACATACACAATGGGGGAATACACACAAAGGTGGAGGCTGAAAACAGTTTTCCTCTTCTTAGTTGTGAAAGCCAAAAACTCTCTCTTACAAAAAGGAATAGATGCACCCTATATGTGGGTCTCAAACCAAACTCAACTAACCTAGGTGGCATACTAACTGAGCCACTAACTAGAGTACATAAAGATAGCTGTCATCCAGGTATTATTCATGGGCAGCGTACCAACCGCATCTGCAGCTAACAAGTCGGTGACATAAATGCACAACGGTCACCCTAGCATATCACGAGTGGAGCTCGATATCTCAACACTCCCCCTCGAGCTCAATCCTAATTCCTGCACACCCCCCCAAGCAGGTCTTTGAAATTGTGCAGCTTCTCTACGCCCAATGCCTTCGTGAATATGTCAGCTACCTGATCCTCTGTGCTGACATAAACTAGATCAATAAAACCTACTAGAACCTTCTCCCACACATAGTGGTAATGTACCTCAATGTGCTTTGTTCTAGCATGATAGACTGGGTTATTTGCCAAGTGTATACTGCTCATGTTGTCACAATAAATGATAACTGGCCCATCTATAGACTGATGCATATCATAAAGTAGCTTATGCAACCAAGCTGCCTCACATGCAGCCATTGCTGCACCCCTCTTTCAGCCTCTGTGCTCGACAAGGCAATTGTAGGCTGTTTCTTGCTGTTCCAAGTGACTGCAGCACTCCCAAGAGAAAACGCATATCCACTGGTAGATCGTCTATCAAAAATACTACCAGCCCAGCATCAGTGTATCCATGCAACTATATCTGAACCCTAGTCTCATAAAATAGTCCACACTGCAATGTGGACTTCACATACCTCAGTATGTGTCTAGCAGGGATGTTTTTATCGAAGGTATAGAAATATAATATTATAATATACTAGCGAAATTTTTCAAAAATTATTTTTATTAGTTTCAAAGAATTGGCGAATTATATCTTTTGTTATAATTTTTGTTTCAAAACTTGGCTAAATATTCTAGGGCATTTAAAAAACTTTCAATTTTCACAAATATACTAAAAACTAGTTATACTAAAAACTCTGTCTTTTCCGTTTTACATAATTTCAAAATACATGAAATAGTTAGCATTTAGGATACTGTAGAGTATGCAAAACATAAAATTGTTTAAGGATAATGAATATCCTTCAAATCCAATGGGGGAAGAAAATTCTCAAAGTTTAGTTTAAATAGTCCAAAAAAGCTAATTATAGCCTTTTCTTTTATAGCTTGACTTCCAGAGTGCTAATGCTCTATCATACAAAAAGCTACTAACATCATAAGAATAAGAGTATAATCTCAAGCTAAGATCTAAGTTATCATCTAGCTTCTTACGAAGCTTATTCTTCAAGTAACCGAGAGTACTAAAACACCTTTCATCCTCAACTGAGCCAAGAATAAAGGTTTGACATCAATTTGCAAGCTTGAAGTACTCAGAAATGTTATCTTGTAGGAACATACTGCGAGAGAGCTCTTCCAAAGCCGAACCATCAAACCTTGCATTTGAACGTTTCCCATTATATTACTTTGCTGGTGCATGACTTCTCCAAAAAGGAAAGACTGTGAATAAAGCTTTCCAAAATCCAACAAACCATTGTACTTTATATTGTCCATGTCAATGTCCCATCCAAAGTGTTTTTTGAGAGCATCCAAATGATTCTTTAGACCTGCTTTGATACTTTCATAAGATCCATTGACCCAAAAATGTGGAAATACGATGGTAAATGCTTCCATTAGGTCCTTTCGTGGAAACCTACTTCTAATCTCATCTACCACTGCACTTGCAACTTCACTAAGGACATTTTTCAATGTTTGTACTTTCTTTAAAAAACCTCTTTTTTAATGTATTGTAGTCTTTTGTGTCGTTTGTTTTCTCTTGTCATCCTGAAAACCTGATTGTTTGGACGAAGGCAAACATATCCTTCCTGGTCACATGTTAAAAGTGAGGAATCCCCATCTAGGTCTATTGAACTTTTCCAATCTTTAAACAATTTCTCGTCTTGAAAACTAGAGCTTGACTTCTTATCGTATGCTGTTATTAGTGAGTTTTATTGCCTTGACATATTCATTGATATAAATATCCTTCGATTGTGACATTTTACTCAACATATTCATTTTGTCTAAAAGTGGAATAATTCCACACAATCCCAATATCGAATCTATATTGATCAATTTATGATACAAAATATCTGCCTTTTCAACCTCTTCTTCTACCTCCATGTGCATTAAATAGATCAAAGTCTTGTATTCATCCCATAATCTTTTCGTTGGCTGAACCAAAGATATCCATCTAGTATCCACATTCTTCAAAATCTTTCTCCCTTTTGTACCCAGTGCTTCCGCAATAACTCTAAATTGATTGTATCTTTTTGGACTCTTGCAAAAGTAAGAGTAGCTTTTTTTAACCAACGTCTTGACTCGTTGTCCTGATGGAAATGTGGACACAACTTTGTAAGCTAGATTTGTGCAATGAGCCATACAATGTATCCCAACATAGTAAGGAGCATATTTTGTTTCTATTTGTATAAAGACACCATTCCGACAAACTTGCAAGACTGAAGCACCACCACATGCAAAACAAACAAGTTTCTTGACCATCTCAGGCTCTGTCACGCTCCAACTCTTTTAAAGCTTGGATCAAAACTTGCCCTAAGTTATTAGCATTGGATTCTGATTAAGTTTATGTACATGTAAAAAATATTGTTTTCTCTTATTGTTTTCTACCAGCATACATTTCTTCAGCTTGTCAACTAGATCTAAGAAATTTGGTCCTAGGTCGTGGTGCCTCTTAGCCCCCTGCCTTGTGAGTGCAGGAACTAGACACCACTTCCTGAACCAAGCCCTTCTTTCACGTTTGAAATCATAATACTACACTACATAAAGCATGCCAAACCAACTTCAACTTACTCTATACAATGCACCAATAAATACATTAAAAAAGAAAGAGCACATCACAGACAATGATGCATGTGCATATTTACAACAGAAACTTTTAAAAAATAAATAAGCATACATTTCTTCAGCTTGTTAACTAGATCTAAGAAACTTGGTCCTAGGTCGTGGTGCCTCTTAGCCCCTTGCCTTGTGAGTGCAGAAACCAGACACCACTTCCTGAACCAAGCCCTTCTTTCATGTTTGAAATCATAATACTACACTATATAAAGCATGCCAAACCAATTTCAACTTACTCTATACAATGCACCAATAAATACATTAAAAAAGAAAGAGCACATCACAAACAATGATGTATATGCATATTCACAACAGAAACTTTTAAAAAATAAATAAGCATACATTTCTTCAGCTTGTCAACTAGATCTAAGAAACTTGGTCCTAGGTCGTGGTGCCTCTTAGCCCCGTGCCTTGTGAGCGCAAGAACCAAACACTACTTCTTGAACCAAGCCCTTATTTCATGTTTGAAATCATAATACTACACTACATAATGCATGCCAAACCAATTTCAACTTACTCTATACAATGCACCAATAAATACATTAAAAAAGACTTGCTACCCATGTGGCAACAGATCTGTTGTCTACATGTTAGCCTTAATTCTTTCCCTACTGTAGTCAATCCTCTATAGCTACTGGCTATGGTGTATGAAAGACCAAATAGAGATTGCACATACCAGTTTTAGTAGCACCCAAGCTTTAAGGCATCTCCTCCTAGTACCATGGATGTTGGTGACGGACAAATTCTGCTACTTGAGCTGATGGTTGTGGAATTAGTTCACCTTGCTTCCCTATTCCTTGGCTAGATGGAGAGTGCAATAGATGGGGTGTTGCCCACTATACGCCAACCTCCAGTCTTGTCTCTATGTTACGCCTCAAAGACGATGGCCTGAATCAGACTGCTGCCAAGTGACATCATGAGAAATACTATAGGTATACATCAAGTATCCTGCAAGTCAATGAGCACAAACCAGCTCAAACATGTATCCACTTTCATGCATAAAAGCAACCCAAATGCCTGTCATAAATCTGTCAGAGTATCCCCTATGAAAAGTCAGTATAAAACTGAAGGACCAAAGTTGTCCAAAAGATGTAAATCAACCCAACAAATCAATGCAAAGTGACTATCAATGTCACTGAACTCAACATCAAGACACCTCACAAATGTTACCAAAGCTGTATTTTCTGCTCAACCTTGAGACCTCTCATAGCATGTGAGGAATGATGCATCCAAAATTTGTCAATTGACAACCAAAATGGCATCCAAATGGCATGTACCACTATAGCATTTGTGCATCCAACTTCTGAGCATAGGCATCCAAATAAGTGACAATATCATGCATCCGTTGTACCCTTGTGACATTTGCAAGAAGTTATGCACATACTAGCGTACTAGATAAGAGAGGGCCCAGCCCTATGACAAGGGAGAGAAAGGCTCGGGAGCGATTGTACATCATAAGAATGCAAGGGAATGCAAAAGAAAAATGGCACTGTACTTGTGCTGTCATTGTCTTTAAATAGCAATATCTTTTGATCCAAAAGTTAGATCAACATGCATCCAACAGCAAAGTTGTAGTATTTTGAAGGATCTACAACTCTCTAGTTGAATGTAGCGGCTGATTCTGCACAGGTGAAAAGATATATAGTCTGCAAAATGGCTGTCTGCACACTGATCATCGAACTGTTCCTATTTTGGATAGTAAATAACTCTGTACTCTAAACTCAGATGACCGAGCTGTCAACAGAGAAAACGTAGCCCTTATAAAGTTCTCCGACTCCTCTGTTGGGCACCGAGCCTAAATCCTTATGGATTTGCAAATACTTGCTATTGAAAATGGCATTCTGCTCACTTTTACTGTCAGATTTCCAGACTAAAAAAAAAGAACTCTCTTCTCCAAAGTGGATGTTGTTGCTATCACTGGGCTGCTCTTCCTTTGCTCATGGGATGGAGTTGTTGCTAGTGCTAGGATGCTCTTGTTCCTTTGCTCACATCTTTTCGTTTTGAAATAGCCTATACTGGTAATAGGGAAATACCATCTAGATTTCTAAATGTCTGCAGACTTGTCGTCTTTACCTCATGATCTGTAAAGTCCCCTACAATGCTAACCTCCATGTCGGAAGTAATAAGCTGCTTGTTGCCAAAGATATTGATGTGTCAGATCTTGACTTTTCAAGATATGGTGAAACCTTCTTTGAGGTGGTCTTCACTGGTGGCCGCAACTAGCCTTGGACGACAAAGCCAGAAGAGGGGGAAGCACAGCCATATTCCATCTTAAACTGTGAAGCTTCACAGCAGATTATTCTACCACATGTGCTCTGATACTAGAGAGGAAGAACGTAAGTGCTCTTTCTGCGAGTTGCTGCTGCATCGGCGGCACTTGGTAGAAACATAGACCTCCCTCTGTCTGATGTTCGTTAGCTTGCTGACACTAGTGATTGATAAAGGCCTGCAGCATGTCTGAACAAATAATTTTTGCCACTCCAGCCAACCAGCATTAGACCCAACAAATCAAAGAGCACACGAATACAAGCAATCACTTCCCAAATCGTGCTGCATATGACAGTAATGGTTTCTACAAACAGACGCCTTGTAGAGGAACACAGAGTATCACCCAGTTCCCACTAGTTGTAGCCAAAGCACCACTACTCAGAGCCTCCAATGACGATGCGTGAGTGACAAACAGATTTGCCATCAATCCTTGAGCAAACAAGCTGCTCTTACAGCTGCCATTAGGAAAAAAGGGAGCTCATTTTGGGGCCCTGTAAGAAATTCACTATTTTCTCTTTTCTCTCTCTATAAAAGCAAGAAAATATGGATACTTGCATGAGAAATGTCAGTGTGAAAAGGAATAAATATATTCTTTCACATGCTTTACATTCAATGTTCATATAAAAGCAACACTTTTCTATGCAGAATTTGGTGATTCTAACACCGCAGATGCATCCAAAACGGCTCAAAACCCCAAGAACGGCACTGGAAACGCTAGAATCGGACATTCGGAGGCCCGGAAACAGCCAAAAAAAGTTGAAAAACGCGATTTGCAGAAAAACGCGATTGATTTCAAAAGTGCCAAATCGTGTTTTTCTGCAAATCGCGTTTTTTGGCCTTTTTTGGCCGTTTACGGGCCTCCGGATGTCCGATTCCAGCGTTTCCAGTGCCGTTCTTGGGGTTTTGAGCCGTTCTGGACGCGTCTACGGTGTCAGGATCACCAAATTCTGCACAAAAAATAAATTTTTTAAAGATTCAAATTACATCACCTCATTAATGTGACATGCTTCTACGAACATATAGTACTATTTCTTTTTCTTATTTTCATCTTCTTTTGTTGAATTTTCAACATTATGTTGGCCCACTCCTGATTGGTTGAGAGCCTATTTTCTCTCTCTTCTAAAAGGGGGCCAAAATGAGCTCCCTTATGTCTACCCACTTCATGTTCCTTCTCCACAGAAGGCACCAATGCAGAGATATCATAGCTTTGCTTGGTTCTCGCATTTCTTCCTGAAGCTCCCACCGGGCTGCTCCTCTCTAACCTTGCTGGCCACACTCACCAAGCTCTCACCATGCTCTCACCAAGCTCTCCTTGGCTCTGATAAACCAACCTGCGGGCTGGCTGCTCCTCATTATGTCCTCGAAAGGGAAGTCCATGGGTAGCAATGTGCTGCACCCTGCCTCACCACACCTGGGGGGAAGCCCCAAGTGTTAGCTACTGTGGAGTAGCTACACTCTGCTGTCCCAGCCCACAATCTAGGCGGTGGGGGCGAGAGGGTAGGGGAGGGCGTAGGGGACCACGAACCCACGAGGAGGGGCTGCAAAGGAGGTCGAGGATCCCTACAGTTCTACGCAGAGCAGCAAATCCCATGCGCAACCACAGAAGAGGCCAGGGGCCTGATGGAGAAGCACGAGAGGGCGTGGACACAAGGAGACAGAGGTGTGGTGGGGGGGCTTGGCGGAGAGCGAGGCACACAGCAAGAGTAGGGAGAAGCTCAATCACTGCCTAGACGACTATATTTGTGATATTGTGTTAAACTCTTTGTCCAAATCAGAAGACTTTATTTGTGATACTGTGTTGATCAACTAGATCATGTTATTTGTATTTCAGTAGATTAGGAATATGAGGAAGTGGAATGTGCTGAAAGCAGATCAGTGTTTATGGTATTGTGTTTCCATAAATGCTTGTTTGAGAAGTTCTGTGGCAGAGTTTGTCAAACAAAATTTAGCAAAAAGGACAATAGTGTTCCTATACTGCTGCACGAGGTTTCGAATGAACTCAATGGAGCAAATGACATTTCTGAGTAGGCATGTAAATACAAAGGAGCAGGTAAGGGCTTTGAATTCTTCATAAAGGTAGGTAACGTGTGCCCTTCTTCCTACACCTTATTTGTTTTGTTTCTACTTTTGCAGGCCTACAAGCTTCTGCGGGATCTAATCCCTAAGCAACATGTGTTCTTGATGTCGGATCAATACTTATATGTTGCTAGAAAAATTCTTGCATTGCAGGTTCATCCAAAAAGTATGTTCACTGCAAGGAGTCGAGACATTCTGTTGAGCGATATGTTCGACAAGCTGATGTTCTTGAATAGCCCTGAGTCCTGGAATTTTGTCACTTTTGTGACTATCATTCCGTTGTCATTCTCATGGCTTTTATCCATGGCAAGCCATGGGTTTTGCACGAGTGTAGATTACACAAGTAAATGTTCACCAGGTTTAACTCACCCATACACTCATTTTTCGAAAGAATGATTGCATCCCATGTAAGCCTCGATTTGAATGCAATAAACGATGAAAACAGGTGGCAACGCTTAATACTGCAAGCTATGATACCCATTCAAAGACACAAGATTTCTCCTTTTCAACCTATCAAGAATGATGTCAATGCATCGTGCCAACTGGCATAGATTCACTTTCCCCAAAATCAAAGTTCCAATCACTAGACAAACCTATGATGCGGGACAAACCACAAGACCCAGTAATCCAATGTGGAGCCAAGTGTGAAGCAAACATAGCCATAAGATCTGCCAGTGCAAGCAAGCACAGGCAAACTGCCAAAGAAAATAGTTAGTAGTGAATAGATCTATGACTCTATTCAAAAGAAAGAAATGAATGGGCAAAGGGAGAGCAAGATGAACCTAGAGAAGCGAACGGAACAGCAGAGAAGAGCAGAATACTGTGAGATTTGAATTTGGGGTGGGCGAATTGAGCACGAAACAATGATGTGGGTCTTGAAAAGCATGCAAAGTTTGCGAGCGCAGGAGGTCCTCGCTGCCGATGCCATTATAGTGGGGATTGTTGTGAAACACGAGATGGACAGGGCAAAATCTACTACCACATATGAGAGTCTAATTCTTCACACTCAATTGAGGCTCTTTACAGACCACCACAAAACAATTGCCACATGAATTGTTAACACATGCTAACAATTTCCCACTCCATAGCAACCACACAAACTTGCCAATCTAAAACGCACTTCCTATCGTGATTTTACCCTTAGCAAGGTAGAGTTTCCTCCCCTCTGTCATGCCCACTCAGCCCCTCTCTCCCTCTCCTCTCCCTCCTCTTTTGAGAGATGTAGTTTTCTAATTTTGTTGGAGGACCGTGCGCCCGACACATTGTTCATTCATTAGGTGTTCGGTGTGTAATGGGCTGCCCGCATTGCTCAAGAGATGCTAAAATAGCTTATGTTCTCCCAACCTAAGGACTCTTCCCAAGCCATCCATGTAGGAAGCAAGGTTTGCAATCTAGGCATTCTATGGTGTAATGGGTTGGCCACCCGCTTTCCCATTGTTACAATGGCTGCCTAGTGACAAGCACAATTCAATCTGTAAACAACCTTAGGTAGGATTCACAAACAATCGCCCATGGCTCTGGAATATGACTGTACTTCCACATTGCAATCTTTAATAGGCCATTCCTTTTAATGTCACTAGAGAATTTAATGGGCAGTCTTCCCATGCTGCCCAAGGTGCAGACATCTAAAAAAGTGGGCCATTGAACAAAGAATCCTTTACGAGCTCAAGAAACAATGTTCATAGTTCATCAAACATGTGTAAAGCAAATAGTGCCCAAAGGCTATAACGTCCGGAGGATGTGCAGACATTTGTGAATCCTACCTTAATTTGGTTTGTGAAACCCTTTCACACCTTAACAAGGCTTGCCATGGAGCAACAACAACTCATGGGATTTTTGTGTTCACCCATGTGAGCTAGTTATCCTAAGTGGTATGCCCCTCATAGATTGTCATGTGTGTGACAGGTTGAATCTTTAATATATGTTGCTATTCATGAGATCGTCAGCACATGGCCACCTTAGTCAACCAAGTGGGTTCTCAACCCGTGGCATGAATCTCACAAAGAAACATTTCTTAAAGCCCCGGAGGCAAATTTCAAAGTCCAAGGTTGATTATGAGGTGCACATCTGGAACGAGGTTCTAAAAATAGAGCAATCACTTGAGTTTAGTTCAATGGCTCAGAAGCTTAAGGTTAAATAGAGGTGGTCAGACACTCGATCAATAAACAAGAGTGCAAGCTACAGTGGAACAATTGTGCATGCATACATAGTCTATTATTGTGCATGAGCGCAAGTAGAGCATGTCTACTTGTATAAATGTTATAGGTCACAATGCCCAAGAATATACATGAGAAATCAATCTAGGATGTATTTTCTTGATTTCTCGCATTCATTTGTAAGTTGCACACAATTATCCCACACATGGAAATCTTTCATATGCTTTTGCATCTATTTGATAGCATTAACAAGTATTTACGTTGATGTCTATTCCTCCCCATGAGTGCATGAGGTTCTACCACATATGAGTAGCTTGAATGAGTTAGGTTTGCACTCATGCTGAGAGAACATGAGGACAATTCCATCAATATTGCTCTCCACCCTCAGGACCATGATGTGGCCACAAGCTCCCAGGCATAGCGCTCAAGTTCAAATTGAGTGTTGATCCTTGTGCAATGAGCAACCTCACATCAATTGAGCTCTAGCTCTATGGGAACCAAACAACAAGCGCCCTTGTAGAGCCTACAATTTAGTGCTTCCAAAAGATCCCCCTAGAACACATCATCTCCAACTCTAAGCAAGTGAAATCTGAGCCAGCAAAACTCGACTCCCCAAGGATGGAGTTCCTCAAGAAGTAAGCACAACCGACCAGATGCCAAGCCACTTCCCTTAGCCTTGGATGTGCTCTTACATGAAGCATTGCCCCTCTCTAAGGTAAGGCAGGATTCCTACATTTTGGACACCCAAGTTTTTGTGGCCCCCACCAACCAAATTGCATCCCAAATAGAAGGGTTGATGTCACAACCAAATTGCATCCCAAATAGAAGGGTTGGATGGCTAATGTGGGTATGGTATTGGGTTGGGAACGTAATATAGACATGGCAAATTAGGGGGTTTCTTGATTCATCCTTTCTTCCACTATCACCCTTTACTCATTCATCAATGTGCATCCTTAAAGTGAGCTGGGAGAGAGGGGATTACAACATGTTATGTATCCCCAAAGACATTGGATTATATTAGGACAATCTCTAGGGACATATCTTACCTTCCTTAGCACTCCACAAGGACATCTAGAGGTGCATGTAGCTAGGAGAGGGCTTGCTCATATGGGACTTCAATGCCAAGACCAACGACGTGTGTGTGTGTGTAAAAATAGCAAGAGAGTATGTCCCCCTATGCATTGATAAATACATTTAAGTATTTGCATGTGGCATTTTAGTTTAGTTCATTTCTTCTTATTTCTTGTCATAAATCTGTAGAATCTTCCACTATACAAGATTGTAAGACTGGATACATGGCTTAAGTGTACTAAATGTATGAGAATGCTTGAGGGGTAGATTTATATTTAAAGCCTCTATTGACTGGCAAGATCTTTGCATTGTGATAACTTTTTAAATTTCTAAATGTATAGAAGTAGATGATGAAATTAAAGTTAGATTTTCACACACACACACACACACACACACACAACTAAATATGTGACTTACTGCGTATTCACTACTTTAGCTCTATTCATTAATTTAGTTGAATTTTTACCTACTTTTCACGATCATAAACTATGACTAAAGAAATACTTAAAATATCTAACAAGACGCCTTCTACCAGGCCATTATAGAAAATTTCATTCTTTAATTTTGCATCATTTTAATCATTTGATTCTTCTTGCTAAGAATCTACTTGTTGCTTACGTTTACCTATGTATGTAATGTCCTTCCATGTCCTTGTTGAAGGTAGAAGCATGAAGAGATATATCCCTATTATATGACTTGATGAATAGTGCTGGTGATGGGCCTACCATACTAAGGCTTAAGTTAGCCAAATGTACGTTGGATATAAGGCCACAAGTCTTCTTGATTGCACAAGTCTTCTTTTGGTGATTAATTCTATAGATCTAGCCAAATTTTTAAATTGTATATATAATATATTGGCGAAAGTTTCCAAATATATTTATTTATTATATAAAACTTTGGCGAATTTTCATGGACTTTATTTATAATTTTATAATCTTAAAGGCTAAACCTAGCTCTTTTTTTAACTTTAGTTTCAAATTGTGGTGAATATACTAAGCTTTTATTTTTTTAAAACCATATAAACTTTCACAAGCCATATAAAACTTTCACTTATAAACTAACGTGAAACATTGCACCTCCTTCATAGACACCTTTACACTTAGCTCAAAACACTCTCCAAACTATCATAAGACACAGAGACCCATAACTTTCAGCAGAGACATGATATCAAATATTCAAACACATATCTAGATGCACCTTGAAATGGCTTCGCTCTAATATAAGTTTCATAAAATTAGAGAAGTGGTCGGAAAGATATGGTCAGTTTACTGGGCAGGGGTAAAAACTATCTGAAAAAGAAATAATCACACACACAAACTCATAGATTTTTGGTTTGACATCTAATACAATAACTGAAGACATAGGATGATGCTCTTGAAGAGAGCTTTGCGCTGACATAAGTTTTGTCCAAATCAGACCATCGAGCAAAAAGTTATGAGCAAAATACTAACAGGGGTCAAAATGTCATGAAAAACACCTACTCCTTCTACTGGTGCCGACTTGGGAGAATACTACCTCCATGCTTAGATTTCATCAACGATCCAAGTCCCATAGAGGTCGCCTAGGAGGGAAGGAAGAGCTCCCTTTATGGCTTGGAAAATAGATAAACCATGTATGCGCAATGAGTGGCTGAATAGACAACACTTTTGAGCACTTTGGAAGAGAAAATGGAAAAAAAAGGGAAGAGACACTCAAGAGAGAGAACCTGAAGTGACCTTCATTACCAATAGAGTGAGACTCCACTCCAATGCATCTTAAAAATACTACAAACACAAGGGAGAAGAAGAGGTTTCATATGTACAAGAGGGAGCGAAAGCTCCAAGACTACTCATAGAGAGAGAATAAACTAGAGAGAGATGGACTCAAGAGTCTACATAAGGTATTATTGACTTACATGCAAAGTGGAGTGCCCATCCCATAAGTACTTAGTCGAATAACACATCTAGGACCGCGTTTTTTGACGATTGTGCATGACACTAAGGCCAAAACAGTGTTTAATGCTTGTTCGACAATGCAAAGCATATCCGATGGGCACAATACTTTGCACACACCTTCAACTAGGTGGAATCGACGTACATGCAAAGTGGCATGCCCGTCCCATAAGTGCCTGATCGGATAACATACCTAGCAGCGTGTTTTTTTACGGATGTGCATGACACTAGAGCAAAAATAGTATTTGATGCTCAATCTACCATGCAAAGGATATCCGATGGGCACAATACTTTTTGTACACCTTAACCTAGGTGGTATTGAATGTTCTCAAAGAGGCACACCCATCCGATAAGTACTTGGTCAGATAACACACCTAAGGGCGTGTTTTTTTGCGGATGTGCATATCACTCGGGAAAAAATGGTGTATAATGCGTGATCGACCATGCAAAGCATATCCGATGGTGAAAATACTTTGCACCCACCTCAACATAGTTGAAACAGACTTACATGCAAAGTTCCGTGCCCATCCCATAAGTACTTAGTCGAATAACACATCTAGGACCGCGTTTTTTGACGATTGTGCATGACACTAAGGCCAGAATAGTGTTTAATGCTTGTTCGATGATGCAAAGCATATCTGATGGGCACAATACTTTGCACACACCTTCAACTAGGTAGAATCGGCTTACATGCAAAGTGGCATGCCCATCCCATAAGTGTTTGATCGGATAACATACCTAGCAGTGTGTTTTTTTATGAATGTGCATGACACTAGAGCAAAAATAGTATTTAATGCTCGATCTACCATGCAAAGGATATCCGATGGGCACAAAACTTTTCGTATGCCTCAACCTAGGTAGTATTAAAATGTTCTCAAAGAGGCACACCCATCTGATAAGTACTTGGTCAGATAACACACCTAAGGGCGTGTTTTTTTGCGGATGTGCATATCACTCGGGAGAAAATGGTGTATAATGCGTGATCGACCATGCAAAGCATATCCGATGGTGACAATACTTTGCACACACCTCAACCTAGTTGAAACAGACTTGCATGCAAAGTGGAGCCCCCATCCGATAAGTACTTGTTCGAATAACACATCTAGGACCGTGTTTTTACAAAGGCAAAAACGGTGTTTTATGCTTGATCGACAATGCAAAGCATATCCGATGGGCACAATACTTTACACACACCTTCAACTAGGTGGAATCGACTTACAGGCAAATTGGTATGCCCATCTCATAAGTGCTTGATCGGATAACATACCTAGTAGCGTATTTTTTTACGGATGTGCATGACACTAGAGCAAAAATAGTATTTAATGCCCGATCGACCATGCAAACGATATCCGATGGGCATAACACTTTTCGTACGCCTCAACCTAGGTGGTATTGAAATGTTGTCAATGAGGCACACCCATCCGATAAGTACTTGGTCAGATAACACACCTAATGGCGTGTTTTTTTTGTGGATGTCCATATCACTAGGGAAAAAATCGTGTATAATGCGTGATCGACCATGCAAAGCATATCCGATGATGACAATACTTTGCACACACATCAACATAGTTGAAATGGACTTGCGTGCAAAGTGGAGCCCCCATCCGATAAGTACTTATTTGAATAACACACCTACGATCGTGTTTTTTGACGGTTGTACATGACACCAAGGCCAAAAACGGTGTATAATGCGTGATTGACCATGCAAATCATATCCGATGGTGACAATACTTTGCACACACCTCAGCGTAGTTGAAATGGACTTGCATACAAAGTGGAGCCCCCATCCGATAAGTACTTATTTGAATAACACACTTAGGACTGTGTTTCTTCATGGTTGTGCATGACACTAAGGCAAAAACAGTGTTTTATGCTTGATTGACAATGCAAAGCATATCCGATGGGCACAATACTTTGCACACACCTTTAACTAGGTGGAATTGACTTACATGCAAAGTGGCACGCCCATCCCATAAGTGCTTGATCAGATAACATACCTAGCAGCGTGTTTTTTTACGAATGTGAATGACACTAGAGCAAAAATAGTATATTTAATGCTCGATCGACCATGCAAAGGATATCCAATGGGCACAACACTTTTCGTACACCTCAGACTAGGTGTGATTGAAATTTTCTCAATGAGGCACACCCATCCGAGTACTTGGTCATATAACACACCTAATGGCGTGTTTTTTTTGCAGATGTGCATATCATTAGGGAAAAAATGGTGTATAATGTGTGATCGACCATGCAAAACATATCCGATGGTGACAATACTTTGCACGCATCTCAACCTAGTTAAAATGGACTTGCATGCCAACTAGAGCCCCCATCCGATAAGTACTTGTTTGAATAACACACCTAGGACCGTGTTTTTTCATGGTTGTGCATGACACAAAGGCAAAAACGGTGTTTGATGCTTGATCAACAATGCAAAGCATATCCGATGGGCACAATACTTTGCACACACCTTCAACTAGGTGGAATCAACTTACATGCAAAGTGGCACACCCATCCCATCAGTGCTTGATCGGATATAACATACCTAGCAGCGTGTTTTTCTACAGATGTGCATGACACTAGAGCAAAAATAGTATTTAATGCTCGATTGACCATGCAAAGGATATCCGATGGGCACAACACTTTTTGTACACCTCAACCTAGGTGGTATTGAAATGTTCTCAAAGAGGCACACCCATCCGATAACTACTTGGTTAGATAACACACCTAAGGGCGTGTTTTTTTGTGGATGTGCATATCACTAGGGAAAAAATGGTGTATAATGCATGATCGACCATGCAAAGCATATCCGATGGTGACAATACTTTGCACGCCCTTCAACGTAGTTGAAACGGACTTGCGTGCAAAGTGGAGCCCCCATCCGATAAGTACTAGTTTGAATAACACACCTAGGACCATGTTTTTTCATGGTTGTGCATGACACTAAGGCAAAAACGGAGTTTTATGCTTGATCGACAATGCAAAGCATATCCGATGGGCACAATACTTTGCACACAACTTCAACTAGGTGGAATCAACTTACATCAAAGTGGCACGCCCATCCCATAAGTCCTTGATCGAATAACATACCTAGCAGTGTGTTTTTTTACAGATGTGCATGACACTAGAGCAAAAATAGTATTTAATGCTCGATCGACCATGCAAAGGATATCCGATGGGCACAACACATTTCATAAACCTCAACCTAGGTGGTGTTGAAATGTTCTCAAAGAGGCACACCCATCCGATAAGTACTTGGTCAGATATAACACCTAATGGCGTGTTTTTTTGCGGATGTGCATATTTTAAGGGAAAAAATGGTGTATAATGTGTGATCGACCATGCAAAGCATATTCGATGGTGACAATACTTTGCACACCCTGCAACATAGTTGAAATGGACTTGCGTGTAAAGTGGAGCCCCCATCCGGTACTAGTTTGAATAACACACCTAGGACTGTGTTTTTTCATGGTTGTGCATGACACTAAGGTAAAAATGGTGTTTTATGCTTGATCGACAATGCAAAGCATATCCGATGGGCACAATACTTTGCACACACCTTTAACTAGGTGAAATTGACTTACATGAAAAGTGGCACGCCGATCCCATAAGTGCTTGATCGGATAACATACCTAGCAGCATGTTTTTTTACGGATGTGCATGACACTAAAGCCAAAATAGTATATTTAATGCTCGATCGACCATGCAAAGGATATCCGATGGGCACAACACTTTTCGTACACATCAACCTAGGTGGTATTGAAATGTTCTCAATGAGGCACACCCATCCGATAAGTACTTGGTCAGATAACACACCTAATGGCGTGTTTTTTGGCGGATGACCATATCACTAGGGAAAAAATGGTGTATAATGCGTGATCGACCATGCAAAGCATATCCGATGGTGAAGGCGTGTTTTTTTGCGGATGTGCATACCACTATGGAAAAAACGGTGTATAATGCGTGATCGACCATGCAAATCATATCTCATGGTGACAATACTTTGCATGCATCTCAACCTAGTTGAAACAGACTTGCTTGCAAACTGGAGCACCCATCCGATAAGTACTTGTTTGATTAACACACTTAGGACCGTGTTTTTTTGCAATAAGACAATGGGGAGTCAATGCACCCAAGGGGCAAGGCTTGGCAAGACAAGTGGGAGTCAAATTATGCAGATGGCACCTAGCAAGGGACTGTCATGACATTGAGCAATAAGACAATGGGGAGTCAAATTATGCAGATGGCACGAATTGAGGCTCTTTAAGAGCAACAATTTAAATTGTAAACATATGTTCAATCTATATCATTTTGGATATAAAGACTCTAGCTGAGAGCAACGTCTCTCAATGTAATCATATAATAATAGCTATAATTGCTATTATACCTCTTTGGTTCAATACAAAACTTGGGTCTTATGGCATCATGTCTTTTTTCTATTTATTAAAAGTTTTAAAAATTTTGTGCATATTGCAAGTGACAATGTTATTTTCATGAAATATTTAAGTCTCCTTTCATGGATTTATAAATTTATCACGTCAATAAAAAACGTCAAGGAAAAATATTAAAAATAATTAAATTAACAAATAACTTAGATATAGCTGGAATTTCTAATATAGGATTATTTCAAATTCTTGCATGTTGGTGCAAAAGTATAGATTGAAAAAACAATATTTATATGTGAACATGATAGTGCCACAAAGTGAACTTTTGATTTGGGAAGGAAAAACGTCAAGGAAAAATATTAAAAATAATTAAATTAACAAATAACTTAGATATAGCTAGAATTTCTATTATAGGATTATTTCAAATTCTTGCATGTTGGTACAAAAGTATAGATTGAAAAAATAATATTTTTATGTGAATATGATAGTGCCACAAAGTGAACTTTTGATTTGGGA
This sequence comes from Dipteris shenzhenensis, assembly GCF_047967505.1. Classification (NCBI taxonomy): domain Eukaryota; kingdom Viridiplantae; phylum Streptophyta; class Polypodiopsida; order Gleicheniales; family Dipteridaceae; genus Dipteris; species Dipteris shenzhenensis. The sequence goes on from NC_141626.1 coordinate 29,567,781, forward strand.
AGAATATTTTCAGAAAGTAAAATTTTGATTTGGGAAGGATATTTTCACAAAGTAAAGTTTTCATTTGGGAAGGATTTTTGGGCTTCATCCAAAAACAACACAAAAAGTCCAAAATTAATGAAATAGGTGTTTCACATACACAATGGGGGAATACACACAAAGGTGGAGGCTGAAAACAGTTTTCCTCTTCTTAGTTGTGAAAGCCAAAAACTCTCTCTTACAAAAAGGAATAGATGAACCCTATATGTGGGTCTCAAACCAAACTCAACTAACCTAGGTGGCATACTAACTCAGCCACTAACTAGAGTACATAAAGATAGCTATCATCCAGCTATTATTCATGGGTGGTGTACCAACCGCATCTGCAACTAACAAGTCGGTGACATAAATGCACAACAGTCACCCTAGCATATCACGAGTGGAGCTTGATATCTCAACACTCCCCCTCGAGCTCAATCCCAATTCCTGCACACCAAGCAGGTCTCTGAACTTGTGCAGCTTCTCTGTGCCCAATGCCTTCATGAATATGTCAGCTACCTGATCCTCTGTGCTAACATAAACTAGATCAATAAAACCTACTAGAACCTTCTCCCACACATAGTAGTAATGTACCTCAATGTGCTTTGTTCTAGCATGATAGACTGAGTTATTTGCCAAGTGTATACTGCTCATGTTGTCATAATAAATGACAACTGGCCCATCTATAGACTGATGCATATCATAAAGCAGCTTATGCAACCAAGCTACCTCACATGCAGCCATTGTTGCACCCCTGTATTTAGCTTCTGTGCTCGACAAGGCAATTGTAGGCTGTTTCTTGCTGCTCCAAGTGACTGCAGCACTCCCAAAAGAAAAGACGTATCCACTAGTCGATCGTCTATCAAAAATACTATGAGCCCAATCAGCATCAGTTTATCCATGCAACTGTATCTGAACCCTAGTCTCATAAAATAGTCCATACTGCAATGTGGACTTCACATACCTCAGTATGTGTCTAGCAGGGATGTTTTTATCGAAGGTATAGAAATATAGTATTATAATATACTGGCAAAATTTTTCAAAAGTTATTTTTAAAAGTTTCAAAGAATTGGCGAATTATATCTTTTCTTATAATTTTTGTTTCAAAACTTGGCTAAATATTCTAGGGCATTTAAAAAACTTTCAATTTTCACAAATATACTAAAAACTCTGTCTTTTTCGTTTTACATAATTTCAAAATACATGAAATAGTTAGCATTTAGAATACTGTAGAGTATGCAAAACATAAAATTGCTTAAGGATAATGAATATCCTTCAAATCCAATGGGGGAAGAAAATTCTCAAAGTCTAGTTTAAATCGTCCAAAAAAGCTAATTATAGCCTTTTCTTTTACAGCTTGACTTCCAGAGTGCTAATGCTCTATCATACGAAAAGCTACTAACATCATAAGAATAAGAGTATAATCTCAAGCTAAGATCTAAGTTATCATCTAGCTTATTACGAAGCTTATTCTTCAAGTAACCGAGAGTATTAAAACACCTTTCATCCTCAACTGAGCCAAGAATAAAGGTTTGACATGAATTTGCAAGCTTGAAGTACTCAAAAATGTTGTCACAATAAATAACAACTGGCCCATCTGATGCATATCATAAAGCAGCTTATGCAACCAAGCTGCCTCACATGCAGCCATTGTTGCACCCCTGTATTCAGCCTCTGTGCTCGACAAGGCAATTGTAGGATGTTTCTTGCTGCTCTAAGTGACTGCAGCACTCCCAAAAGAAAACACATATCCACTAGTAGATCGTCTATCAGAAATACTACCAGCCCAATCAACATCAGTGTATCCATGCAACTGTATCTGAACCTGTCTCATAAAATAGTCCATACTGCAATGTGGACTTCACATACCTTAGTATGTGTCTAGCCGCATCCAAATACGGTTTCCTTGGAGCCTGCATAAACTGACTTACCAAGCCAACAGCATAGCTCAAATATGGCATGGTCATAGTCATATAAATCAAACTTCGTACTATGCATCTGTACATAGTAGAATCTTCAAAAAGCTCACCTGCATCTGCACTCAGCTTCACATTCTACTCCACAGGAAGTGAAATAGGCTTACAGCCTGTCATCCCATATTTGGATAGCATATCCAATCCATACTGCCTCTGCAAGAGCCATATCCCACTTGTGGATCTAATCACCTCAATGCCCAAGATGTAACACAGCTCTCCCAAATCCTTCATCTCAAACTTCTGCTTCAATAGCATTTTCACATGAAGGATATCTTCATCACTATCACCTGTGATGATTAAATCATCAACATAAATGACAAGCAGCATAATACCTTTGTCTATTTTTCTCACATAAAGTGAGAAATCTGCCGTGGAAATCTGAAAGCAAATAGTGACAAGATATTGTCCTATCTTGTCAGACCATGCTCTGGGTGCTTGCTTCAAGCCATACAAGGCTTTCTTCAACCTACAAACAAACTGAGGATGAACAACATGCACATAATCTGGTGGATACTCCATATAGGCCTCTTCTTGCAAATCACCATGCAAGAAGGCATTCTTTACATCCATTTGATGTAAAGACCATCCCTTCGATGCAGCCATAGCAATGACTGCTCTTATAGTTGCCATCCTTGCAACCGGACTGAATGTTTCTTCATAACCAATGCCATATGTCTATGCATACCCCTTGACAACTAATATTGCCTTGTATCTGCTCACAGAACCATCTGCATTGTGCTTCACCTTATAGACCCACTTGCAGCCAATTGCATTCTTGTCTTTAGGCAAAGGCACCAATTCCCATGTAGCATTTGCTTCCAAGGCATCCATTTCTTCATCCATGACTTTCTCCCATTTTTCTTTTCCCATGGCTTGCTCAAAAGAAGTGGGTTCTGGTTCTTGTATCACTTTAACCATATAGGCATAGTGAATGGCTGTAAATGCATCATATTTTAGCCTATCCACAGGATACTTGACTCTGGTAGACCTATGCAAAATAGGCTCACTACTAAGTGCTCTCAAAACATACCTGGTCTTCCTTATTCCAGGTGTAAGAATAGAAGGAATACCCAACTCATCATCAATGCTATGTTTTGAGCCACTGGATTCACCATCCACATAAGAGTGACCGCATTCACATCAACCATAAGCTGATCTACTTTCTCTTTTCCTTTTCATGATACCTGCATACCACTATCTGCATTACTTTAAGGAGATTCTTTTGATCTTAATCTACCTATCCATGGCAAAGTATGTGAACCACTGCTAGAGGACACTACAGGTCCACTAATATTTTGTGATTGTTGCTGTGAATTCTGTGCAGCATTACCGTTTTGTGCATCTATGTCATCAACCACATTTACTGGTTTATACCAGCTACTCATCTCATCAAAAATAACATCTCTACTTATTGTAAACTTACGAGTAGAAGGGTTATAGCATCTATACCCTTTCTGCTGCAGAGAATAACCAATAAAGATGCACTTCTCAGCTTTTGGATCCAACTTGGATCTCAACTCATCTGGCACATGAACATAGGCAATGAAACCAAAAACTTTCAAATGAGAAATATCTGGTTTCCTACCAGTATACCTCTCCTTTGGTGTCATGCCATGTATTGCTGTAGTGGGAGTCCTATTCATTATGTAGACTGCTGTAGCAACTGCTTCAGCCTAATAAAAGTCTGGCAGGTCTTTTTCGTTGAGCATGGCACAAGGTACCTCTCCAATATGCGTGTTTTTCATTTCTGCAAGTTCACTTTGCTGTGGGGTATGACTGCATGAATATTGCTGCTTTATGCCATGTTCTTGCAGGAATTTTGCAAACTCATTTGAGAGGTACTCTCCCCCTCCATCTGACCTTAGGCATTTTATTTGCAAGCCTATTTCTTTTTTAACCATAGCTTTAAAGGCTTTGAAATGCCCAAGCACTTCACTTTTCTTTTTCATAAAATACACCCAAACTTTTCTGCTGTAGTCATCAATAAAAGTGACAAAATAATGACAGCCTCCAATAGATGTAGCTTTAGTAGTCCACACATCAAAGTGGATTAATTCCAATGGCCTCTTACTCTCTTGAACATGCCTAGGAAATGTTTTCCTTGCCTGTTTTCCAAATTGATAGGCTTCACATATCTTATGCATTTCTGCAACCTTGATTTTGGGCAATCCTGCAACAATATTTTGGGCCTTAATTTAAGTCGTTGTACATTAACATGACCAATGCGTTTATGCCAGATATGAATATCTACAGCTACACCGGTCCCATATGCAAACATTGTTGCACTCAATTCAGGCATGTCTGCATCCAACGTAAACATCCTGCCCTTCTTCTTCCCTTTCTCCATCAAGCGACCTTTATTTTTCATATCCTCAACAAAGCATCCATGAGGATTAAATCTAACCTACAAGCCCTGCTCGACCATTTGACCAATAGAAACCAGGTTCTTGGTGATGTTCGGAACATGAAATACATCAGACAGGTATTTCTTTTTCCTGTCCTACATAGACAATGGAATTTTACCAATCCGCACAATAGGATGTGCAGTATCATCACCAGTCTCCACAAATCCTGGTTTTTCCATTTTCCTTGCATCCTGCATCCATTCTACATGATCTGTCATGTGGTTTGATGCACCTGAGTCAACATACCACACATCATTGCTTTCTTTTGCACTTGTCATAGAATTGGTCATGTGCTACACCATAAACAAATGCTCATTTCTATCATCACCTTGTCTACTAGAGGATGCATAATTGCCTTGCTGCAATTTTCCATTCATAATGTCATTCTACTTTTTGTAGCAGTCTTTAGCCATATGACCCATTTTACCACAATAGTAGCATTCAACATTGATGTTTGCATTTTGGCCTCTCTGCCATCCACCATGACCTCTTTGGCTCCCCCTAACTCTAAGGTTACCACGTCCTCCTCCATAGGACTGGCTTTCTTGAATTTGCTACATATTTTGATTTCTGCCATGGCCTCCAGATTGGCCTGCTCTACCTCTGCCTCTACCTCTTCCAGCATTTGAGTAGAAGACAGTTTCTTTTGAAGTTCTTCCTGAAGAAGATGCACCACCATTTCTCTGCTCTTCAAAAATTAGAAGAGCAATCAACTCCTCAAAATCACGAAAGTTTTCACGGACGGCAATGGATGTTAGGAACTGTGCATAATCCTTTCCTAGACCATTCAAGGTCACAAAAACTAAATCGTCATCTTCCACTAGTGACCCAATGGAAGTAAGTGCATCTGCAATCTTGTTCACCTTCATGTGGTAGTCATTGATGCCAATATTTTCTCTGTGCACATTGTGCAACTCTTGCTTGAGTTGTATTTTCCTGGCTTGCGTATTTGTGCTGTACATTTTTGCCAAAGTATCTCAGCCTCCTTTGGTGTGCTTGCATCTTGAATATGCACAATCATAGAATCTGAAATACTAACAGACAGCTAGTACATAACTTTTCTGGCTCTCTCATGCTAGCCTTTAAATGCCTGCATTTCTTGTTGATTGGGAACATTAGGAAGAATTGGTTCTTCTTCATTTCTTGTAATGAACTCCCAATAGCCTTTTCCCATAAGGAAATTCATCATTCTAAACTTCCATTCTTGGAAGTTGTTCTTGTCAAGCTTTTTAGTGACAATCTGTGAAAGAGAGTCAGATGCCATTACAGAACACTGCAAAATATTCTGTCACTGCAAAAAACACAACTTCTGCCTCATAAGGCAAATCTGCAAAACTGACGAAAGTGGTATTTGACCACACAGTCACTTCCTAGTGATGATTTTGCATCAATAGGCAATAAGAATGATACTGTCACTCCCAATATCTCTGCGCATAGGCATACGATGCAATTTCAGTAGTAACTTTTCACCGACCTGTAGAACAATGGTCGCACAGCCAAAATAGGCCACTTTTCTGAGTGCCTGCAGAAAAACTTCTGCCACTAAAAGGAACCCCAAAATAGCCTCAAATCAGAAAAATAATGTCACCGAGGGCTTTGCCCATACCTGTAGCATATACTACCCTCTTGCCACACCGCAAAGGGCGTCTCAATCTAAGAGTGCACTCTTGCACTTTCCGGTTGTGCTACCTATAGAGATTTTCTCCCAAACTCAAAAAAGCAGAGCAACATTAATCCTCTTACCAAGACACTGTGAACTTGGTTTGCTTCCTTGAGCTCCTTACCACTAACCGAGCTCTGATACCATGTGAAGAGAGAGGGAGAGAGGTAAGGAGTCTCACTTGTAGCTTTCTTACATACACAATGGGGGAATACACACAAAGGTGGAGGCTGAAAACAGTTTTCCTCTTCTTAGTTGTGAAAGCCAAAAACTCTCTCTTACAAAAAGGAATAGATGAACCCTATATGTGGGTCTCAAACCAAACTCAACTAACCTAGGTGGCATACTAATTGAACCACTAACTAGAGTACATAAAGATAGCTGTCATCCAGCTATTATTCATGGGTAGTGTACCAACTGCATCTGCAGCTAACAAGTCGGTGACATAAATGCATAACGGTCACCCTGGCATATCATGAGTGGAGCTCGATATCTCAACATTTTCTTGGTGTCTAACTGCTTTCCCATTGCATTGCACAACAATCCATTTGTTTTCTCAGCCAAGCCATTACATTAGGGATAGTATGGCATGGACATGCTATGATTTATCTTTAGCTTATGCACCACATCTTCAATTAGTTCATTTCTAAAAGAGGTTCCTCCATCAGTGAGAATTTCCAAAGGACAACCAAAGCATGAACAAATTTGATCAAAGAGAAATTTTGCAACTATGCTTGCCTTGCTATTGACTGTGGCCTTGGCCTCTGCCCACCGAGTCACATAATCTGTGGCCACCAATAAATAATGCTTGCCCTAAGATGAGTGAGGGAGTGGTCCCACAAAGTCCAACCCCCACCTCTCAAATGGTCCATATGCTGGAATAGGCTTCAAGGGCCTAGGAATCAATTGTTGCCTTCCAAACTTTTGGCATACTTTACAACTTTGACACCATTCATATACATCCTTATGGAGGTGTGGCCAAAAGTAACTTGCATTAAGAATTCTCCTAGTTGTGCTCGCTGAAGCAAAATGACCGGAGCATTCATGACACATTTCTAGGATTCTCCTAGTCTCCATGGGATGGACCACCCGATGGAGCACCTTGTCTTTTCCCAATTTATAAAGAATGTCATCAACAATAGTATAGGGACAAGCCTTCCTTACCAATCTCTGCTTCTGTTGTGGAGTTAACCCTCGAGGAAACATGCCTTCTTCCACATATTGCTGAACATCTTGTAGTTCTGGCCATCTAGTGTCTACCAAAGAAACCACCCCCCAGTCTTGTACTATAATGGCATGAGTAGCTAGCTCATCTGCCCTTTGATTTTCTTTTCTATTTATATGAACAAACTTGCAAAAATCAAATTGACTACATAGTGCCATAGCCTTTTGATTAAGCTCCTTCAGATGAGGACTTCTTGTCTTGTAATGCCCTTGCATTTGCTTTATAATAAGCTGAGAATCTCCTCTTATTTCCAATTCTTTAACTTGACTTTAAAGACAACCCTCCAAACCAAGAATCAAAGCATTATACTCAGTTGCATTGTTAGTTGTGATACTTGGAAGCTCTTGTCCTCTTGCCCACACCTCTTGACCTTCAAAATTCATCAAGACTATCCCCTCGGCTCCTTGTTGGCGTGAAGGACTAAAAGCCCCATCAAAATACAAGACAAAAGCTATTGTTGGTGTCTCCCTTTCATCATTAATGTCCTCCTTATATTTCTTTTCTTCTCTTAGATCCTGCCGTCCTATGAGCAAATCTACCATAGTGGACCTAGTGGTATTTTTAGTGACAAAAGAGAAAGAGAACTCTTGAAACTCTGACAACCATTTTGCAAATCTCCCCCCAGGATTAGGCTTGTGAACTAGATATGCTAATACAGACTGAGAGGTAAGGAAGAAAAATGGCTAAGGTAATAAATATGAGTGAAACTTTTTGACTGAAAACACCAAAGAGAGGGCTTGCTACTCCATTTCTTCATACCTTGTTTCCACCTCTATAAGTTGTCAGCTGGCATAATGAATGGGTTGCATTCTACCTGCCTCTCCTTTTTGTAGCAATATAGCACCAACTAAATGCAAAGATACACTTGGATTTACATAAAAGTCTTAAGACCATCAGGGGGCTTCAATATTGGGCCCTTACTCATGGCCTCCTTAAGTTGCTGAAAAGACTCTTGTTGCTCCACACCCCATTGGAAAGAAAATCCTTTTCTTATCAACAAGTTCATGGGATGACTATCTCTGCGAAATCATCACAAAAGCATTGATAATACTTGCTCTTTCCTAGAATTCTGTGCACTCCAGTGACACTCTCAGGACTTGGCAATGCCATGATTGCTTGAACCTTGTCAAGATCCATTTGCAAGCCTTCTTCAAACACAACATGCCCGAGGATTACCAAAAAGCGAGCGGAGAAAAGCGAGCAGCCCCAAATAAGCGAGCAAGATTAAATAGGTTTCAAGCGAGCGAGAACCTCATCCAGCATCTTATTCCTCTCAATATCATTGGAACAATTAATGTGATCATAAGCAAATTAAACATATTCCAACAATGAAGTCATGCCTAAAACTCACAATTAACTTTTCTTTCATCCCCATACTATCAATTTGAGTCGTTGTGGAGAGGTAGAGACACAACAATACATAAAATTTGCGATAAAAAAAGCAAACACTACTCAAATTGAACATCCACACAGCAAGATAATGATAGATCACAAGGTAGAATATATGACTGAAAATATGTAAACATGATCATGTGCAACATATACATATCATGTCTTTTATGCTTGCAGAAGATCATCCATACATTCGATCCAAAAACATGGAAATAGAACTAACTATGTCAAAAGAAAAAAAACACATTTTCATCATAAGGATTAATTTTGCTTAGTGAAAATACCTATGTAATCTGGACAATACCATGCTTTAAAAAACTTAGGGAGCCAAAAAAGGATTTTAGCCCTCCATACTTCTATTATGACCAATGTCTAAATGATAGTTCTATCGGAACTAGAAATGAATGCATCTAACCACTATGTTGAGTGCTCATCCAGTATCATGTAGACTATTATGTTAAACTCAATACGTGACCACAAACTCAAGCATAAGAGCAGCATGATTCAAGTGAAATAATTGGCAAAGACACTCTGTAACTAGTATCCTACTGCATCTAATGGAAAATATGCACCAGGCATTAACAAGCTTCTATTTCCACCCGTATAAGCAAACTCGTATCTGTAGTATGAAAAACTTTAAGGAAAACATTGCACTTAATGCATCAAATAAGCCAATGACTACTCATCATGCACAATCGAACAATCATCAAGGAAAGTCTAGTCAAGCAAGTTGAAGCAAAAAACCAAATATCTATTCGGATCTATGCCGTGGTGTATCCGCCAACCATGAGTAGCAAAAGAACCTATGAAAAAAGCAAAATAGGGATTATGCCACTCTACCATGATCACTTCCATGCTACAAATAAGGGAATACATAGTCATTTTAGGGTACTTTTAGGGTTCATTCCCAACCACTAAAAAGAGAGCCAATGCTATCTATTTGTATTCATAAAATATTTATGAACATTATCATGTTCAATATAAGGATAGGAGCCAGCTCAATGGGTAGTCTTAAACAAATATAAATACTATTCGAATTTTAACCTTATGCAAAAGCTTTTTTTTTAACACAAAGTAAAACTTGATTATACATATAGATGGGAATCAGGTCACCATTGTAAGCATGTATTTAGTAATTAAGTTGAAAATATTCCCTTAGAAAAATAGCTCAATCAACATAGTACCCATATTATATATCCAAAATATACAAGATCTCATTCATACCATTAGATTGTTTTCATCACTTGTCATGAGTACTAACCTCAATTGGCATTATGTATTTGGGTCAAAATAGTTTTTAGTATAGGATATAATGGAGCAATACATTTATGTAATATCTAGTGATCATAGTTTCTAATATAGGATAAAATGGAGCATAGAGTAATGTTGTCATTCAAAAATGATAATATACCTTCGTTGACCATATACAAGTATCATGCATTCATAAAAAAATTTAGTCATAAACTGCAATATAATGTGCCCATAATGCATGTACATTAAATCTTCACATGCTAGAATGTGAGAAAGGGAATAATTTAACTATGAAATCAGGGATCAATGTAGGAAATGGTCTTCTATGCACACATATATGCTAAGGGTCCATCTAATACAATATTGGAAATTGATGTGAGTATAAGTGTATGCATCCATCGGTGATGTATATGAGTGTATGCATCCATTTGTGATGTATATTGTTGTACTAATCCATGGTGCTTTACGGCTTGAGTTGTTTGTAGCGCAATTAATCACAACAATGTTGTATTTTTTAAAAGAAAAATGCCATAAAAATTTCATGCTGCAAAACACACACAAAAAAATGGCATTTGTAGCATTAATCCAAGCATTTCCTACAAGCAATCTCCATCCCTTCCTGCTTACTCTTTCGGCCACCTCCACCCTCTTGTTGCCCTTCAAGGCTGCCTCTTGCCTCCTCGCCTCCTTGCTTCCTCACCTCCTCACCTCCTTGCTTCTTTGCCTTCTCACCTCCTTGCATCATGCTTATTGCTGGCAATTCCAAGGCTGTCCCTCCCCTCATTGGCCAGCTCCTCTACTCCTCACGTCATCCTTCTCCTCATTTTGGTGTCTCCAATGAATAGCTTGGGGGTCTTGTTTTTGGAGGGGGGAAGCATAAGAATGGCAACACCTTAATGCGCTGTCATTGTTCATGCTTTTGCCACCCAAAAACAAGACCTGCAAAGCCCTTGCTTAAGCTTGAATGAGCCTCTTGATTTTGGGCGTGTTAAGCCATTTTTGACCATTATACCCCCAAAATCAAGAGGCTCATTCAAGCTTAAGCAAGGGCTTTGCAAGCATTGCAAGTCTAGTAAATGAAATCAATCAGATTAGGAATTGGCAAACTCAATTTGGGAATGGTCAGAAATACTTTGTCTTTGAATAATGCCTTGGATCATGGGATGGGGTCCCATGAACTTGCTGCCTATGATGATGAATGGTTCTGCCCTCGACTAAAGGTGACGTGTGTAGTAGTAAAAGGATAGCCCTCATGGAATCTCTAAGGGGTCTTGATTTTGGCCATGATTTGCACATTCTAGCACTTGAGCCATACATCAATTTCAAACACTTGAGGCATATAGTGGCTTTGCCCATGCAATGTTTCCAGCTGCAATCCAAGCATCAAGCAATCTCATATTCTGTATCTAGAGACATCATGAGGGATAGAGCCTCTTTTTGGTAGTCTCACTAGCAATATGTATTGAAAAAAAATGTATTCAATTATTATATTCTTCCTTGCTATATGAATGCTCTTAATGCATCCAAATTGTAGAACTACTTCAATACTACTTCTTAGTTATATTGTATAATAACCTCCATATGTATGCTCGTGAGACAACAAAAAAGAGACCTGGAAACCAAAAAATGATAGCACATTGATGCGCTACCATTTTTGGGCTACTAGGCCTCTTTTTTAATGTCTCCTGAACATAAGAACAAGCACTTGTGTTCCTTACCTTTCTTTCCAATGGGGGTCTTGATTTTGGGGGTGTATGCCAAAAATTGATAAACAACATTATTTGATGCATATAGTTTTATTAAATCGATAAAATAGGCATGAAAACATCTAAATTGGCTCTTGCCATTTGATTTTATGTATGACATGACCCCATTTGGATTTGTAATTCCAAAGATACGAGGTCTTACTTTTAGGGCTTGAATGCCTAAAATAGGCAGTGCGTCAATGCGCTGCCTATTTTATACATTTAAGCCTCAAAAGTAGGACCAAATGAGGTCCTACTTTTGAGGCCTAAATGCATGAAATAGGCAGCACATTGACAAGCTACCTATTTCAGGAATTCAGGTCCTAAAAGTAGGACCCCGTATCTTTGGACTTACAAATCCCAATGGGATCATGTCCTATATCAAATCGAACGACAAGAGCCAATTTAGATGTTTTTCATGCCTATTTTCTCCATCAATCAAAACTGTATGCATCAATATATACATCAAGATATAAATCAATATATGCATCAATATATACATATGTATGTATGTATGTTGTCTCATGAGCATAAGAACAAGCACTTGTGTTCCTTGCCTTTCTTTGCAATGGGGGTCTTGATTTTGGGAGGGGTATGCCAACAATTGATCAACAACATTATTTGATGAATATAGTTTTAGTTGATGGAGAAAATGGACATGAAAACCATCTAAATCGGATCTTGCCATTCGATTTGATATATGACATGACCCCATTCGGATATGCAAGTCCAAAGATACGGGGTGCTACTTTTAGGGTCTGAATGCCGAAAATAGGCAACGCATTAACGCGCTGCCTATTTCATGCATTTAGGCCTCAAAAGTAGGACCCCATTGGCAACACAATGGGGTCCTACTTTTGAGGCCTAAATGCATGAAATAGGCAGCGCGTTAACGTGCTGCCTATTTCAGGCATTCAAGCCCTAAAAGTAGGGCCCTGTATCTTTGGACTTACAAATCCAAATGGGGTCAGTCATATATCAAATCAAATGGCAAGAGCCAATTTAGATGATTTTCATGTCCATTTTCTCCATATATCAAAATTCTATGCATCAATATATACATCAATATATACATATATGCATCAACATATACATACATACATACATACATACATACATACATACATATATATATATATATATATATATATATATATGTATGTATGTATGTACATGCATATATATACATACATACATACATACAAACATCAAAAGTAAGACCCCATTGGTTTCCCATGTCATGCATTTTATTTTCTCATGAGCTTATGAACAAGCACTTGTGTTCTTTACCTTTCTTTGCAATGGGGGTCTTGATTTTGGGGGGTATGCCAAAAATTGATCAACAACATTATTTGATGAATATAGTTTTAGTTGATGGAGAAAATGGACATGAAAACCATCTAAATTGGATCTTGCCATTCGATTTGATATATGACATGACCCCATTTGGATTTGCAAGTCCAAAGATACGGGGTCCTACTTTTAGGGCCTGAATGCATGAAATAGGCAGCGCGTTAACGCGCTGCCTATTTCATGCATTCAGGCCCTAAAAGTAGGACCCCGTATCTTTGGACTTGCAAATCCAAATGGGGTCATGTCATATATCAAATCAAACGGCAAGAGCCAATTTAGCTGATTTTCATGTCCATTTTCTCCATATATCAAAATTGTATGCATCAATATATACATATATGCATCAACATATACATAAATACATATATATATATATATATATATATGTATGTATGTACACGCATATACATACATACATACATACATACAAACATCAAAAGTAAGACCCCATTGGTTTCCCATGTCATGTATTTTGTTGTCTCATGAGCATAAGAACAAGCACTTGTGTTCTTTACCTTTCTTTGCAATGGGGGTCTTGATTATGGGGGGGTATGCCAAAAATTGATCAACAACATTATTTGATGAATATAGTTTTAGTTGATGGAGAAAATGGACATGAAAACCATCTAAACTGGATCTTGCCATTCGATTTGATATATGACATGACCCCATTTGGATATGCAAGTCCAAAGATACGGGGTGCTACTTTTAGGGTCTGAATGCCTAAAATAGGCAGCGTGTTAACGCGCTGCCTATTTCATGCATTTAGGCCTCAAAAGTAGGACCCCATTGGCAACACAATGGGGTCCTACTTTTGAGGCCTAAATGCATGAAATAGGCAGCGTGTTAACGCGCTGCCTATTTCAGGCATTCAGGCCCTAAAAGTAGGGCCCCGTATCTTTGGACTTACAAATCCAAATAGGGTCATGTCATATATCAAATCAAACGGCAAGAGCCAATTTAGATGATTTTCATGTCCATTTTCTCCATATATCAAAATTGTATGCATCAATATATACATATATGCATCAACATATACATACATACATACATACATACATATATATATATATCTGTGTGTGTGTGTGTGTGTGTATGTATGTATGTATGTACATGCATATACATACATACATACATACATACAAACATCAAAAGTAAGACCCCATTGGTTTCCCATGTCATGCATTTTGTTGTCTCATGAGCATAAGAACAAGCACTTGTGTTCTTTACCTTTACATGCATATACATACATACATACATACATACACACACACACACACATACATACATACATACATACATACATATACACACACACACACACACACACACACACACACACACACACACACACATATATATATATAGACACACACACACACACACACACACACACAGAGATATATATATATACACATATATATATATGTATGTATGTATGTATGTATGTATGTACATACACATATATATACATACATACATACAAACATCAAAAGTAAGACCCCATTGGTTGCCTATGTCATGCATTTTGTTGTCTCATGAGCATAAGAACAAGCACTTGTGTTCCTTACCTTTCTTTGCAATGGGGGTCTTGATTTTGGTGGGGTATGCCAAAAATTGATCAACAACATTATTTGATGCATATAGTTTTAGTAGTTTTAGTACACATACATACATATGTGTGTGTGTGTGTACATACATACATGGATGCATGCATGCATGCATACATACATACATACATATTGATGCATATAGTTTTACTAAATGGGGAAAATAAGCCCCACTCCGATTTTTGTGGAGAGACACAACTAGACAAATAGAGCAAGTCCAAGGGGTCGCTAGGGACACCCCCCGGCAAATGGAGATGCCCAATATGCAATTTTAGCACCAATTTTGGGATGTAAGCTACATAGTCATGTCCAAAAAAAGTTGTCAATTCTTGCATTAAATGTAGGGTGGTGAATATATCCTATTCCGTCATGGGGCCGGAGAAGACGGAGGCCAAAAATTGAACCTCCAAAAAGACTTCTTTTACCGGTCTATGGGGACCAGCTCTTACTAGTGTTGAGAGTGGACAAGATAACTACCATTGGTGTGATATGGGAATCTCCCAGTCTGCAATTTTAGCACCAATTTTGGGATGTAAACTACATAGTCAGGTCCAAAAAAGTTGTGTCAATTCTTGCATTAAATGTAGGGTGATGAATATATCCTATTTCATCATGGGGCCTGTAGAAGACGGAGGGAAAAAATTGAACCTCCAAAAAGACTTCTTTTACCGGTCTATGGGGCCTAGCTCTTACTAGCATTGAGAATGGACAAGATAGCTACCGCTGGTGTGATATGGGAATCTCCAAGTCTCAAGTTTTGGGGTACATGAAATTAGATCATGCTAACAGTAACTCTAGGAGGTTCCAAAGGCAGGCAACATTCTTCATCATAGCTAACTCAAGTGCAAGGTAGTGAAAATGCCAGGAGAGTTGCTGGGTAGCATTGATTTTGGGAAGGGATATGATGATACTTTGTTGTGTTATGTAGGATATTAATTTCCATTAAATTTGGGACATGTTAGATATAACTTCATAAAATCCTAAGTCATGAAATTAATACATTACAAGTTCAAGCATAAATAATAGTTGTGAAGTTAATGCATTAAATATTCAAGCCTAAAGAAGAATTAATCAAGACCTAATGCACCATACCAGAGACTTTGGCCTTACCCTCATTCCATAGACTTGCCAACGTAAGGCCAAAATTTTCATTCTTAAGAATATGTGGAAAGACCTTACATTTGGCCCACTTTTGGCGAAAAAATTTCATTCTAAAGAATAGGTGGAGTGAAATTGTGTTTGATAAATACAAATCAATGCTCAAGTTTGGACATAAATAAAGGTATCCTTTTGAAGATATCGGAATACATGAGAGAAATAATATTGAAGATACATGAATTTTTAGACATACTATTAAAGACAAATGAACATATAATGGATGAAATCCTATTGATGATACATGAATTTTCAATAGAACTGTTATTCAAAAGATTTGATGGATTGAATGTAGCTTTACTACATTATCCCTTTTACAAGGGTGTTTGAGTTTGAGGCTTGAAACATAAGAATGAATTTGTTTTGAAGCCTAGTGGTTTGTTAAGGATATGTGAAACTTAAAGTAAAAGTACTTACAATGGAAGGGATTATATCAAGATCCTATTGAGGACATGTGAACATATAGTAGAATAATTCTACATAAAATTAGTGGATCAAACTTAATGGCTCAAAAGCAAAAAAGGATGATGGTGCAACCTAGGGGCTACTCTACGGCACTATGGCAGCAATCTTTGTAGTTACTATCAAAGGTAGTGTAACTTTTTTGTCAAGGAAAGAGACGCAAACCACTCCACATGCCCTAGATCTGTATGACCTAGGTTGCACCGACTTGTTTCTTTCATGGATAAAAAGTGACCCTTAGGTGATGCTATAGCACTCCCTTTTTTGGTCCATTATTATAGCACAATTGGGGCCTTTTGACCTAATACTAGCTACCCATCAAATATTTGTTGTAGATGTTAGGGGTAATTACCAAACTACTAATGGTAGTTTTATCACCACCATTAGTAATTTTATTTTAGTGTTCCTTAATAGTAGTTCTCCTACTACTACATACAATATTACCAATAGTAGTCCTAATCCCAATGATAGTACACATAATATTATTACGACCGTCCAACTTTAATCATCATTATATCTATGAATACATATATATAGGTCTATCTATATCTATACCTATTTATTCCTCATCCAATATGTTTGCATTTATTTTTGGTGCTTTGCTTACTTTGAAACTAAAGATAATGTGATTTCATTATTGTTAGCATTCTTGTCAAACATGAGAAGCTGGAATGCATAAGAGTTGGGAGGCACATTATAATTTCTGTGCAGATTTGAGCCATTGAATAGCCTATTGATTCAGATTGTTTTCTTTCTTATTAAATCCTTAATTTGGTTATTTCACACCGAACATCACCATACCAATTCATATTTTTTTTGTTCTAGTAATGTCCTATCGCAGCATAGTCTAGGGTTGATCAAACAAGATAAATGGGTGCTCACATTTAATATATTTTTGAGAGTCAAAGGATAGTGGCTGTAGACTACAAAATCATCACTTTGAATAAATTTGGCAAGATTCTTCTGATAGAAGGAATAATTTCTATTGCACTAACGATGAAAGAAAATTATCAAAAGGCTAATACAAGGCTCAAAATCACACTGGTGCTACTAGGCTTAATAGTCGTAGGCTAGTAGTAGTACTAGTGTATTTACTAAGTAGTGTGCATGCCTCTCCTCATTAAAATTCATAGTCTTCAAAAATATATAATACATAAGTCAAAATATTCTAATTAGTTTTATCATCCTAATGTTGAAACTGACTTAAATTCATAGTCTTCAAAAAGGTATAATACATACGTCAAAATATTCCAATTAGTTTTATTGTCCTCATGTTGAAACTGACTTTCTCTTCCTTCGTCTCCTATGAGCTTCAAACCTTTAATCCATTAATCTCTCAAATAGTAAGAATGGTCTTGTATTAAGAGGCGATGATATCTAAAGTGATCTACAAAAACTAAGAATGGTCTTATATTAAGAGGTGATGATATCTCAAGTGTTATACAAACCGTAAGAATGGTTTTGTATTAAAAGGTGATGATATCTCAAGTGTTCTACAAATAGTAAGAATGGTTCAAGTGTTCTACAAAAGTATAAGGTACCTCTTAGTGGCTGAAGGGAAGGAGTGATGATATCTCAAGTGTTCTACAAATAGTAAGAATGGTCTTGTATTAAGAGGTGATGATATCTCAAGTGTTCTACAAATAGTAATAATGGTTTTGTATTAGGAGGTGATGATATCTCAAGTGTTCTATAAAACTATTAGATACCTCTTAGTGGTTGAAGGGAAGGGGTTGGAAGTATGGGCAAAATCTCTAGGAACTACAGGATGGTTGCAAGAACAATTTCGAATGTCATAAATGACACTTGGGTTTTTCAACATACGGGTGAACTATTTTAAAACATTTTCTTTCATGTTTGATAACACTTTTAATAAGAAGAACCATTTTGAATGTCATAAGTGCTGATGCAATCCCATGCTATGAAGTCTACAGACAGCTTTTTTTCCCCGCATATGGGTGAAGTGATGTTTATGTTACTAAGTTCAACATATCAAGCAACACATTTGTTTTGATTATTGAAGGACTTTGATAATAAGACCCATTTCAAATGCAAAAGAATTGTTGTATCAGTAATGGAATCCGCTTTGGAGTGGAAATTCGGTTTCTTTCAAACCCACATACTATTGTTGCATAATGTGAGTATGGCTCCAATTGGAAGTTAAGGTAGACTATAATTCGCAATATTGGTATAGTTACACATAGTAACATACGTTTTATTTTCGAGAATCTTCCCAAATAGTGGTTTCCACAAAGCTATGTTGAGTACCTCGATAAGGAAATTGTGGAAAAGCTCGCTCGCTTTTTTGGGCCCGCTCGCTTTTCCTCGCTCGCTCTATCGACTGCCTCAACATGCCCCAATAAGACTACTTTTGTTTGAGCCAAATGACACTTGCTAGAATTTAGACACCCTTTTGCTTCATCAACTAGCTAAGGCCATCTTTAACTTCTCCATGTGATCTATGTGCTAAGAATAAATGCAAAAATTATCCAAAAACACCCTTATGAACTTTCCCAAGTAAGGCTTGAGCACTTGACTCATGAACCTTTGAAATGTAGCTGGTGCATTGGTCAACCCAAAAGGCATCATTTTGTAGCAAAAATTCCCCAAGGTGTGACAAATGATGTTTTCTTTTGATCTTCCTCCCAAATACGAATTTGAAAGTACCCAAAATACCCATCACATACAGAATACATCTCATGCCCTGCCACTTGGTCTAGTATTTCATCTTAGAATGGCAAAGGAAAATGATCCCTCTTAGTGCATGCATTCAAAGGATGAAAGTCCACACAAACCCACCACTTATTTCCTTTCTTTGGTGTGACAACTACAGGAGATATCCATTCTGAATCATCGATAGGAAAGATGAATCCCGCCTCAAGTAGTTGTGTCACCTCTTTCTTTAGTGCCTCAGCTTGGATCACCCCCAATCGCCTTAAGCGTTGCACAACTGGCTTGCTTTCTGGCTTCAACTCAATCTTGTGCTCCACAAGAGAGACTGGTCGAACCTGTGAATAGCTTGTTGCAAAGAGACATGGAAAATCATCTAACATATCCAAGTATTGGAGCTTCTCACTACCTGATAGAGAATCACCAAGAAGCTCTTCATTGCATTGGTGTCATTTAGTGTGCTCCACATCCTCCACATGAAATGTCTCTATAGGATCTTCTTGTACCACCACCTTATTCCCTCCCAACTCATCCTGATCAACACTAAGACAAAGACCAAAGGCTACTCCTTCCACCTCACCCTCTGAGCTAGACTCCTCAGAGCTACACCCTGTCTCTTCTTCTTCATCGGTTAAGTTAGAGCTTGAACTCTCTGATGTTGAAGACTCCTCCTTGACAACTTCCTTTTGATGTTGTAGTGCACCTTCTTATCATTTCCTTGCAAAATCAATTCTCTAGTATCCCACTTTTGAACAGCCTTCACCTTGCGTAGCCAAGGCCTTCCCAAAATCAATGGATAGGCACGTGCATCTGGCCTGGTAGAAATCACCTGAAAAGTAGTTGGCATAGAAATTCCACATACATCCACTTCTAGATTCTTTACAACTCCCAAGGTCTTGACCCTAGTGTTGTCAGCCAATTTGATGTGATAAGGAGAGGTAGTACTAGAGTATTTCAAATCAGCATCTATCATGGTCTTCTCACTCATGACATTAATCGATGCACCTCCATCAATGTACACATTAGAAATCACTTGACCATCATGATCACATCAACCACAGGTACATCATCACCAACATCTATATCTACCTTTTGAACAACAGGAATGGCACTTTTCTTCTTTTCCTTCTTTGACACTCTTGTGCTTGCTAGCTTTCCCCATTCCTTCCGTAGTTTTGGAGACAAAGCAAGTAATTCACCAAAGGTGATATGAGCTTCCTTTTCTTTAAGGTCGGACAACAAGTCATTGCTTCCAATGCCTTGTCCTAAAGGAAAGTCTGACTGGCTAATTCTCCTTCTAGATGCCTTCTTTTTCTTACTACGGTGTTCCTCTTCCTGATGTTCCTCATCTCTTCTTCCTTACTTTCTTCTTCTTCTTCTTTTGCTTTACCATGCCCCCATTTAGCCATCATTACGTCTCTTTCATCATCCCCTGAAGAAGCTTCTAACAAGGATACTTGTTTTTCTTCTTTCTTTCTCAATCTAAGACACTCAGGGCAATACTGACCTTTTTTATTACATTTATAGCAAGTGACCCTACTCTTATCTCGAGGCCTATCCTCACTCTTTGGTGCTCTAGGTTGTGCATTGAACAAATGCAATTTCAAATCAGCAAACTCTACCATCAATTGGGAGATATTATGATCTAACTTAGAGGACTTTGGTACCTAAGGAGTGCCCATCACCTCCACCTTAGAAGTTGAAGCTGTTGAAGACACAAAAGAGGATTTGATCTTTAGAGAAGCTTCTTTCTTGGTCGCAATGCGAAGTGCCTCCACGTATGTTGTTGGATCTTTACTCGTTACTTTTGAGCAAAGACGAGGCTCCAAAGCCATAACAAGTTTACTCATCTTTAAGTGCTCCATCCCTACGAGACTTTGAGGGGCTAATGATGTATATGCCACAGCTTGCAAAGCTGCCCTTTCATACTTTGTCCATAAAGTTTCATATTGGATTGCCAACGCAGAGACCATCTCGCCCTCTCCTTGATAGAACCGGTCCAACTGCAACATCAAAGAGTTTAGCGACTCCACTGCCCCAAATCTCTGCTTCATTATAGCCACCACTTGGTCCTAGTCCTTTGGTCCCAGTCCTCCGTGGTAGAGTTCAGTCATGCAACTCAAGGCTACACCTTCAAGAAAATCAAGAAAAATCTCCACCCGATCCTTCATGGACCATCCAGAAAGTATACCAAGAGACCACACCATACTATCCTCCCTTAGATGAGAATGAAGATGGTAACATCCCAAGTGATGTTGTACTCAAGCATAGGGAAAAGGAAAGGATCAACAGAGGCCATAATCTCAGCAAGCCGATATGCGCCAAAGAGAAGAGCGATACGTTGTTGAAAGAAGATCTTGTGGCTCAACATGACATGAATTGAGGAGTTTGAAGGGGCTGATTGGGTCAGATGGGTAGGTTCCGAGGAAACATTGCACCTCCTTCATAGACACCTTCACACTTAGCTCAAAACACTCTCCAAACTATCATAAGACACAGAGACCCATAACTTTCAGTAGAGACATGATATAAAATATTCAAACACATATCTAGATGCTCCTTAAAATGGGATTCGCTCTGATATAAGTTTCATAAAATTAGAGAAGTGGTCGGAAAGATATGGTCAGTTTATTGGGCGGGGGTGGAACTGTCTGAATAAGAAACAGTCACACACACAGAGTCATAGATTTTTGGTTTGACATCTAATACAATAACTGAAGACATATGATGATGCTCTTGAAGAGAGATTCATGCTGATATAAGTTGTTGGAATTATATCTATAATTCAGCAGTGACCAATGTAATATAATAAGTTAGTTAGGGGCACTTTTCCCTCTTTTAGAGGTTTTTCCCCCTAACTGCAGTTAGTTCACTAACTATGGTTAGTGACTACTAAGGTTTTGTCACTATGACAAAACCTTATCTACACTACTTTGTGTTGTACTCTTCTACACACTCTATTGAGCAACTACTGTCTTCAAGCTTACGTCTCTCTCACTCTCTCTTGCTCTCACACTCTCTATCTATCTCCATTCCTTCATTTGGTATTCAGTACAATCTGTACTGAATCTCAGTACAGCAGCAATTCTTCTTGGTTTTGGACAAGACATTTGCAGGTGTTTCTTGGCAGGTCATCTTTGATTTGGCAGGTGATTTTTGGCAGGCTAAGTTTGCAGACAGCCATTGTTTGGCTAAGGATTCTGCAAGAAAATTTGGGGCATTTTACAGATTGAAGCCATTGCAATCATTGGGCAAATTTGAAGCTATCACAAGAGCAAAATTGCAGATTTTTCTGAAATTTGGGGCTTTTGTATTAAAATTGCAGATTTGGGGCTTTTGGCATTTTTACCCCTTTCTGGCTGCAATTTCTAGCCACAAATTGGGGCTTTTGTCTTTGGAGAGCATTTTTTGGAGTATTCAGTATATACTGCCTTTATTGGAGTGTTTGGAACACTTTTGGCAGATTTTGGAGAGTGTTCTATGCTTGGACAGATTTTTGACAGCTCAAGTGCAGAAATCTAAGTTGCTTATACAGCCCGTGCTTGGGTGTGGTTTTTGGGAGTTGTGCATTTTATTCCCAGTAAGGGAATTCAGCTTTGTATCTGCTTCAATTCCTTTTTCAGATATGGCCCATCAAAATCAGAATGATTTTCAGTTCGGTGGTCTTTCTCAGGAAGACAAATTGGATGGTACCAACTACTCCCTCTGGAGTTTCATGGTACGTAATATTCTGATTTCTCGCAATTTATGGGATTATGTCAATGGGGATGAAATCCGACCAGCAGATATTGCACCTGCTACCCCTCCTCACCAAGGAGGTGGAAGAGGTCGTGCACAAGGTGCAGCTGCAGGACAAGTTGTTGGTGCAGCTACAGTTAATACTCCTGAACAAAAGAGATGGGATTCACGAGATGCCTTAGCCTTGTCTTGCATCTCTCTTTCAGTGAAAAGATCAATCATTCCGCATATCCGGTCGTGCAAGACCTCCAGGGCAGCGTGGGATATTTTGGAAAGCATGTATGCAGCACGGAATGATGCCAGGGTATCTTTTTTAAAAAGAGAGTTGACCAATACACATATGGAGGAGGGTGACTCCATGTCAGCCCATCTCACTAAGCTACAGGATCTCAGAGAGCAGTTGTTAAATATAGATGAAATTATTCCTGATTCCGAGATGATTACAACCACTCTGAATTCTCTTCCTGAGTCTTATCTCAGCTTTCATACTTCGCTGAATTTATCATTGAGGGGGGGTGCAAATCCTCTTTCTTTTCATGAGCTGATAGGACTTCTGCTTCAGGAAGAGCAGACCAGGAAAAATTTGGCTTCACGTGCAGGTGAACAAGCCATGCTCTCAAAATTCAAATCAAAAACAAAGGGACAGGCAAAAACAGCAGCAAATCAGCCTTCCAGTGGGTCAGGACAGCCTTCACAAAAGGCTAAAAGTGATGCAAGCAAGCCCAAAAAGAAGGGTTTCTGTCACTACTGCAAAAAGCCAGGTCATCACATAGCAGAATGCAGGAAAAGGATTGCAAAGGAAAAGAAAAACAGCTCAGGAATGGCGGTTTCAGATTCAGCCCCTTGTGCATCTGACAGTGGGGATGCTGCAGCCAACTTTGTTGGTCAAGATTATGCCTTTTTATCTTGCATTTCTGATTCTAGGTTGGCTGTTCCAGATACTCGGGATAGTACAGCTTCATGCAGTGATGACACATATGCATTTTTGATTGCAGTTTTGACTCTCCTTCAGATGCATCTGCTTTCAGTGTTGATGAAACACTGAACATATGGTATTTTGACAGCGGTGCATCCAAGCACATCACTTCGAGGAAGTCTCTTTTTACTTCCTTGCATCCACCTCCTGTTGGTAAGAAAGTCACTTGTGCCAATAACTCCTCATATTCAGTACGTGGCACAGGAGAAGTTGAGCTCACTGCAATTGATGGCTCAATTTTCAGACTTTCTGATGTTTTATATGTGCCTGGCATAACCAAAAATCTCCTTTCAGTGTCCACTCTTAACAGAGATGGATTTCAGGTCATCTTTGAGGATGACAAATGTGCTGTCCGGGACAGGGAAGCTAACTATGCCTTAATGTTATCTGGTACTCTGCTGTGTGGGCTTTTTCAGCTTGATATTTTTCAGAAAAGAGCAGCTCATGCTTTGGCAATTTCTTCCCCTACAGTTGCCATGCAAAATGCAGAATTATGGCATGCCAGATATGGCCACATGCATTACAACAGCTTGATGACACTTCAGAAATTTTCAATGGTTGATGCATTGCCACCTCTTGCAATACCTCCTCCACATGCCTGTGAAGGGTGCATTTTAGGTAAAATGCATAGATTTCCCTTCAAGAAGGATGGTTCAGTTAAAGCTGTTCGCAAATTGCAGCTTATACACAGTGATGTCTGTGGTCCCATGAGGACTCCTTCATTGGGTGGTCATCTCTACTTTGTCACATTTATTGATGACTACTCCAATTTTACTTGGGTTTATGGGCTGAAAAAGAAATCTGAAGTGTTCACAGTGTTTAAACACTTTTCAGTCATGGTTGAAAATGAAACCGGGCTCAAGATATAGATATTACGCACGGATAGAGGTGGGGAATACCTATCTGCAGAATTTGATGCTTTCCTCAAACAAAAGGGTATTGTGCATCAGCTCACAGTCAGGCTGACCCCTCAGCAAAATGGCAAAGCTGAGAGGAAAAATAGAACCCTCATGGAGATGGACAGATGTATGCTGAAAAGCAAACACATGCCTCATAAATTCTGGTTAGAGGGTTTGATGTGTGCCAATTACATTTTGAACAGGGCTCCCACTAAGGCTTTAAAAACAAAAACTCCTTTTGAGGTCTGGAATGACAGGAAGCCTTCAGTGGATCACTTCCGAGTCTTTGGATGCCTTGCCTATGCACATGTGCCAGTTGAATTTAGGCACAAATTGTCAGATAAAGCCATCAAATGCATATTTGTTGGATACAGTGCAGAAAGCAAGGGGTATCGTCTCTACAATCCTGCTACACGCAAAGTCATTGTAAGTAGAGATGTAATATTTTCTGAAAATTCAGCTTACACTCAGGCTGATTTTCAAATGCCTTCACCTTCAGAAGATGTATTTCAAGGGTTGCTACCCATTGCTTTGGGTTCCCCAACTGATTTTTCTGATCCAAATCAGAATTTACAGCAACCTTCACATGCTTCAGTTCCGCCACGGGATGTCATGCCTCCTCCACAAGAAGTGGAACAAGTGGTACAGCAAGAAATTGCAGACATACATGCAGCAAAAACAGTCCCAAACTGGCTGTTACAGACTCTCCGGGAGAGTAAACTTGATGCTCCGTTACCTGGCAGGACTCGCAGTGCAGCAAGGCACATGGAAGGTGCTAATTCAGTGGAATCAGCATATGCAGGTACTCTCCTTGATGAAGAGGAGCCTGCCACATTTGAAGAGGCACAAGGTAATGTGCATTGGATGAATGCCATGCACGATGAGTTGCAGTCCATTGCCAAAAATCAGACTTGGGATGTTGTGGACTTGCCACCGGGTAAACATGCTATTGGCACACGATGGGTATTTAAAGTCAAACGGAAGCCCGATGGCTCCATTGATAGATATAAAGCCAGGCTGGTTGCTAAAGGCTATGCTCAGAAAAAGGGCATAGATTATGAGGAGACTTTTGCTCCTACATCCCGGATGACCACCATCCGCTCAGTAATTGCAATGGCTGCACATTTTGAGTGGAATGTTCATCAGTTGGACATCAAAACAGCCTTCTTAAATGGGGACTTGCTGGAAGAGGTGTATGTCAAACCACCTCCGGGTTTTGAAATTACAGCAAATGCACTTCAAGTCTGCAAGCTTAATAAAGCTTTATATGGGCTGAAACAGGCCCCTCGTGCATGGTATGCTAAGATACATGCCTTTTTGACCAGCAAGGGGCTGCACAATAGTCCTACTGAAAGCACCCTCTACATCAAGATGGATGGGGGGGAAATATTAGTCATCCTTCTTTATGTTGATGACTTACCGCTCACAGGGTCCAATGACGACAAAATTGCAGATTTCAAAACTGATTTGCAGACCCACTTTGATATGTCAGATTTGGGGCTGCTTCATTTTTATTTGGGGATCCAATTCTCTCATGAGAGACGTGGCACTGTTATGTCTCAGTCCAAGTATGTTCAGAAACTTTTGGACAGATTTAACATGCAAGAGTGTAAGCCCATATCTACTCCTATGGAACCGGGGCTGAAACTCACAATGCATGATGCAGGAGAATCAGTTGATGCCACACTTTACAGTCAAGCTGTTGGATGCCTCATATATCTCTGCAATACTAGGCCTGATATTCAGTTTGCAGTATCTCAGGTGAGCAGGTATATGCACAGCCCCAAAACTATGCATTGGCAGGCAGTTAAGCGCATCTTCCGTTATTTGCAAGGCACCAAGTCTTTTGGCTTACTATTTCCCAGGGGGGGTGACTTGCAGATGCATGCCTACAGTGATTCAGATTGGGCTGGTGATTATGACACTAGGCAGTCCACTAGTGGCAATTGTTTCTTTTTGGGAAAATCTTGCATTTCATGGCTAAGCAAGAAACAATCTACAGTGGCTACCTCATCATGTGAAGCTGAGTACAGGGCAGCTTTCACAGCAACAGTGGAATGTGTCTGGCTGAGACGTTTATTTGCTGATCTTTATCTGTCTTTGGAGGGTCCTTCTCCAATTCTCACTGATAGTCAGAGTGCCATCGCAGTGGCAAAGAATCCAGTGTTTCATGCTCGCACGAAGCACATTGAGGTTCACTATCATTACGTCAGAGAGAAGTTACATGCAGGAGAGATCAGTATGATCTTTGTGTCCACACATGACAACGTTGCAGATATCTTCACCAAAGCACTACCACGTGAGAAGTTCGAGGCATTTCGCAGTGCCCTGAACTTATATCCGTTTGGTGATTGATCAGCCTTGTACATGACATTGGCACTGCAGGGGGGTGTTGGAATTATATCTATAATTCAGCAGTGACCAATGTAATATAATAAGTTAGTTAGGGGCACTTTTCCCTCTTTTAGAGGTTTTTCCCCCTAACTGCAGTTAGTTCACTAACTATGGTTAGTGACTACTAAGGTTTTGTCACTATGACAAAACCTTATCTACACTACTTTGTGTTGTACTCTTCTACACACTCTATTGAGCAACTACTGTCTTCAAGCTTACGTCTCTCTCACTCTCTCTTGCTCTCACACTCTCTATCTATCTCCATTCCTTCATAAGTTTCATCCAAATCGGACCATCGAGCAAAAATTCATGAGCAAAATACTAACAGGGGTCAAACTGTCATGAAAAACAACTACTCCTTCTACTAGTGCTGACTTGGGAGAATACCACCTCCATGCTCAGACTTCATCAACGATCCATGTCCCATAGAGGTCACCTAGGAGGGAAGGAAGAGCTCCCTTTGTGGCTTGGGAAATAGATAAACCATGTATGTGCAATGAGCGGCCGAATAGACAACACTTTTGAGCACTTTGGAAGAGAAAGAAATGGAAAAAAAAAGGGAAGAGACACTCAAGAGAGAGAACCTGAAGTGACCTTCATTACCAATAGAGTGAGACTCCACCCCAATGCAACTCAAAAATACTACAAACACAAGGGAGAAGAAGAGGTTTCATACGTACAAGAGGGAGCGGAAGCTCCAAGACTATTCATAGAGAGAGAATGAACTAGAGAGAGATGGACTCAAGAGTCTACATAAGAGAATATCTACAAGAGGGAGAGAAGGCTCATGGAGGAGGCTTGAGGATATTGGAGCTATAGCAACATGAGGCCTAATGGTGGAAGAGATGATGAACAAGGGAGAGGAGGGCTCCTTTTATAGAGATTTTTTCACCCTCCTTCACCCAATTACAATTGCTGCCTGTAGATTCTTTTCCCCATCAATCACATAAGCCCATATGTCACCATCCATGTCCTTTTTGGCTACTCTTGCCATGTGTCCCATCAAAAGATGCTCAAGACTCTTAAAATATTGAGAAAGTCAAGAGTCTCCCCACATGGAGCCCATAGGGACCCTCTCTTTTCCATATGTCCACATCCTCCTTATTCCACATGGGAATTCTAGAAGGATTCCTCTTGACTCCACACTCCTCCACATGCCTTCCACATGCTTGGCATGTGGCCTCTCTTATATTATTGGAACACATGGACATGAGCCCACCTCTTTATATGACTTACTCTTCCTATTTTCTAAAAACCCCATAATATCCCATACACAAATAACTCTCACCCCATACCAAGGTATTTATAACTCATACCTATGCTATTTACAATGATCCATTCCACTCATCCTCTCAATCCCATACAATATCTTAGAAAATAGAAATAAGTGAGAGCCACTAGGCTATCACTTGATAGTCAAACTCTTATCAAACATAGAAGAAAACAATACCAATGCCAAATAAAAAATATCAATTTTTGGCGTCACAGTATGTTACATGGATAAGATGCTGATAGCAATTTCAAAACTCCTAGCTTTTTTGGTCCAAACCCTGAGGATTTTTATTGCAAATTAAATGGCGGAGACCCCTCAACTCACAATTTATTGCTTGTTATACCACCTATGAAGAAGTTTCCACTTCTCGTGTCGAAGAGAAGAAGATTAAGTGGTCCATCTATATTATGGGTGACAAAGGCATAGCTCAATATATTTGTAACATTGCAAATACCAATAAAATTCTCACTAGGTATTCCTCTTTTTGCACCTACATAGTGCTTACCCATTATTAATGATTGTGCAATACACCAAGTTCTCCCCACATAAACGTTGCACTACTAGAAAAACTTGCATAGAATGTGTCCTAAATAATATTTAAACCCCTACTTACATATGAGTCCTATGTAGCTTTCCCTTTACATATTTACCTCTTTTTATTTGTGGATTGAAAACCCTTTCTATATGTATATTTTTATGAATTTAATAGATTATTAAACCCCTTATATTGTGAGCCTATATTTTTAGGTGCACCCCCAAGCTTTAAAGGTCCTCAAGTGCAAGATCTTAGCACAATTGATTGCATTTGTCAAAATGCTTAATATATGTAGCATGGATTGACTCAACATGGAACATAGGACATTAGCCATGGCTTTGGATATATGTGATTTTCCTCTCACTTTCATGTAAAAAACATGTGTATTTCTGTGTTCTTTATTAGTACAATGCATACGTGTTGAGAAAATATGCATTGGTGTGCTTCTACCACCATGTGTATGTGTTCAATGTGTATGATAGTGTTTTAGGGCTTAATGTGATTAATATCCCATGTTATCACAAAGTTTTATGCTTCAAATATCATTTGCATGGTCAAACATTTGTATTTTCATGGTTTTATCATGCACCATGCATGTGTTAAGAAAATATACATCAATATGATTCTACCACCATGCATATGCATCCTATGAATGTGATACTTTGTAGAGGAATTAATTTAAGGTTGGTCCATGTGCTCACAAAAAATTTAATGTAATTCACTAGCCTTTTCCCTTAAGGAAATTCGTCATTCTAAACTTCCATGCTGGGAAGTCATTCTTATCAAGCTTTTCAGTGACAATCTGTGAAAGAGCATCAGACGCCATTACAGAACACTGCAAAATATTCAGTCACTACAAAAAAGCACAACTTCTGCCTCACAAGGGCAAATCTGCAAAACTAACGAGAGTGGTATTTGACCACATAGTCACTTCCTAGTGATGATTATGCATCAACAGGCAATAAGAATGATTTTGTCACTCCTAATATCTCTGTGCACAGGCATACGATGCAATTTCTATGGCAAATTTTCACCGACCTATAGAACAATGGTCGCATAGCAAAAACAAGGCACTTTTCAGAGTGCCTGTGGAAAACTTCCACCACCAAAACAGGCCCCGAAATGGCCCCATAAATATACTACCCTTTTGCCACACCGCAAAGGGCATCCCAATCTGAGATAGTGCACTCTTGCACTTTCCGGCTATGCTGCCTGTAGAGATTTGCTCCCAAACTCGAAAAAAAAAAGGAAAGCAACACTGATCCTCTTACTAGGACACCACGAACTTGGTTTGCTTTCTTGAGCTCCTTACCATGAACTGAGCTCTAATACCATGTAAAGAGAGTGGGAGAGAAGGAAGGAGTTTCACTTGCGGCTTTCTCACATACACAATGGGGGAATATACACAAAGGTGGAGGCTGAAAATAGTTTTCCTCTTCTTAGTTGTGAAAGCCAAAAGAACTCTAAGTACAAAAGAATAGGTGAACCCTATATGTGGGTCTGAAACCAAACTCAGCTAACTAAGGTGGCATACTAACTGAGCCACTAACTAGAGTGCATAAAGATAGCTGTCATCCAACTATTATTCATGGGCGGTGTACCAACTACATCTGTAGCTAACAAGTCGGTGACATAAATGCACAATGGTCATTCTGGCATATCATGAGTAGTGCTCGATATCTCAATAGGCCCATAGTTGCATGATAGTGACTCCTCTTATCAATTGCAAAACTTCATACAATAGGTCATTAAGTCCTCCTCTGTCTCCCAGCAAAACTTGAGCTTGATAAAAATCTACAAAGTTTCCAACTTTTTTTTTAACTTCATGTCAAACTTCATGAGTTGCCATGCATTCCATAACAAATGTATGTGTGTTTCCTTGAGTCCCCTTGAACTCCAAGCGAGATTTTTTGAGCGAAGAAGAAACCGAGCAAAACCCACCAAAATGGCATTACTGCATAGAGGACAACTAACATTAGTGTACAAATGGCATCTGGTTTAGGCAAAAAAAATTTACCATGTTCATCATCATCATTATTACAAATCATTTGCCATTTCTTCAAAGTTAAAATCAAGGTTAATGATTGTAGTGGTATTTGTGTAGTCTCAGTAGCATAAGTACACCTCTTTTGGAGTAGGAGGTTTAAGTAGTAAAGTATTGATTGTAGTATGAATAGCTCCCTTTGAACCATTTTCATATCTTCTCATTAAAAGGGTGATGTTAATGCCAGATGCAATTTTGGGCAGATTTTTTTTCATAAATAAGGCCATGCCAATGATTCCGGAGTGGCCCAAAATCCCCCAAAAATTTGGATGCACAATTTGGAGATTTCAACATCACCAATGTGTTTGGAGTGCCCCAAATACCCAAAATGACTTTTGAATCACCAAATTCGGACTTCAGATGAGGGAGAGAGGATATTTTTAGGCTTTTTTTTTTTCCTAGATCAGGCGCATCAGCTCAAATTAGGGAGAGATGACGTTTTTAGGCAAAATTTTTTGACTAGATCAGGCCGCCCCAGCGCAACCTGATCTAGGCAAAAGAATTGCCTAAAATATCATCTCTTCCTCATATGAAGTACAATTTTGGTGATTCAAAAGTCGTTTTGGGGATTTTGGAGCAATCGAAATGCATTGGTCATCTCGGAATATCCAAATCTTGCACCAATTTTTGGCTCCATGTTAGGAAAAAAAATTCCAATAACAAGCCATGCTAGCACATGTTCTAGCTTGCAAAAAAATTTTTGTAGAAATGTTATGAAGATCTACATGTTTTGGTGATGTTTAGGAGAAATTGAATGTAGTTGCTTATAGATGGTAATATGAGAAGGTTAAAGGCTCAAGAAAACATTATGGTAATGTTTCATGTGATGATAATTAGATTAGTCTTTTCATGATCATCTAAATTATTCACATTGTATTCATAAAAATTTTGAATGGAAAGGCATAAAAGAAATTAAAGGAAAGACAAATGGTTAAAGCATGAGAGAAATGCACATACTCATCCTCATTCAAATGGCTAGTTCTCATGCTTTGACCATCTCTTCTGCATTAGCCCTCTGTTTCAGCCAAAATATTTTGCATTTTTTTGCACCTAAAATGAGGAGACAAGCCCCCCAAAGACAAATGACAGTGCATCTTCAAGTAGGGGGATTTCTATATTCTGAGCAAAACCATCCAAGCATCTGAGCAAATTGAATTGTGAATGTATATTTTGTCTCAAAGTTCATGAAATGAAGCCATACATAGGAACCCCTTTTGTGAATAAAAGCCTTCTTTGGGCCTCTTTCATTTACATTGCCCATATTGGGCAACCAAAGACCCCTTTCTTCGAAGAAAGGGCTTTTTGGGGCTATTGTTTCCATGGACCATGTGAAAAAAAAGGCCCAAAAACCCTTTTCATTGAAGAAAGGGGTATTTGGGCCTCTTTTTTTTACATGTGCCACCAATGAAAGGTGTCTTGGGGTTTCTTTTTTTTACATGTGCAAAATCATGTGTCCTACTAAAGCTTTGTTAAGGAAATCCAGTTGTCATGCTTTTCTTATTAACTTCATGCATAAATTATTCTCCTTTTTCTCCACGTGTATAAACCTGCCAAATCGATGTTTACCCTACATCATAGATGAGATAGTAAAAATCAAGAAGGCAATCCACTTGTAGGAAAAGATGTCAACATTCTTCTTATGAAAGCTCTAATTTAGACATTAGAGTAGTGATAAACAATGAGATAAATACATACTTTCATGTGCCCACTCTCAATACTCATTTTGAGTTTATGTTCCCTTTGGGAGTTAGGGAAGTTTAAATGGGAAATCATCATCCTTGTGAAATCTTAAAACTACGCTACTAAGTCTCATTCTTTGATTTAAAGGAAACTTGGATGTAAATAGTCTTTGAATAATCATTAGATTTTCAACATTTTATGATATTGAGTCAAAAGTCATGAATGACTAACTCGCAACATTGGGGCAACACTAAGAGTCAAAGGAAATCCATAGCTCCAAACGCTTATCAATGTGGGAATGCAAAGACGTTCTCAGTTCAAAACATGGCTTTGAATTGAATCGAAACTATGAGGGAGTGAAACAAGGCATTGAGGAGGAAAATGGGAGCATCCAACCTCCATGCTAGCTCAAAGCAACGTTGTATGTCAATGCAATCAAAAGACATGCAAATCCATAGCATAGAATAGCATCTATAGCAACCTTTTTGCAGGCCGTTTTATCTCTTCCACCTCCTTCTAAGGGAAATGAAAGCTTAAAATGAATTTGACAATGCACATAAAGATAAACCTAGCTCAAGAATGCAACGTGACACATAAGGGGAAAGTTCAATAGTTTCATATCCCATATGGGAATCCCTAAGAACATGAATATCTTTTTAGAGTCTAAGGAGGGGTGGGGCATGTGTTTTGTTTTTTTTTTGAAGTGGGGGTTGGTATTTTTTTTTAATTAAAAATTTTTTTTTGGGGGGGGGGGAGGCTACAAGTACCATTAAATCATTTCTTAATCATTTCAATACTCCCTCTCTCCAACCCTCACTCCCTCCTTGTCCTCTCCTTTCATCTCTTCTCCTCTCCTTTTTTGGTCCCTTCCTCTCCTCTCCTTGCCTTTTTTTGTCGTCCCTCTCCTCTCCTCTCCTCTCCTCTCCTCTCTGTCCCTCCTTTCTTCTCCTCTCCTTTCCTCGCCTCTTCTTTTTTTATCCCTCCCTTCCTCTCCTCTCCTCTCCTTTTTTTTGTGCCTCCATTCCCTCCTCTCCTCTCCTTTCCTCTCCTCTCCTCTTGTTTTTTGTCCCTCCCTCACTGTCCTCTCCTTTCATCTCCTCTCCTATCCTTTTTTGTCTCCCTCTCTCCTCTCCTTTTTTTCCCTCCCTCCCTCTCCTATCCTCTCCTTTTTTGGGCACCCTTGCCTCTCCTCTCTTGGTAGGTCACTTGTCCCTTCTTCCCTCTTGTCAACCTACTTGCTCAACATTTTGACTCATCCCTCCCTCTCTTTCTCTCTCTCTCTTTGCATCATGGCCGCCACAATATTGTTGTGCTCCCAAACTAGATCCACTTTTGTTGTGCCTTTAGAAAATGAGGAAGCCATCACTCATCAATAAGTCATATTTGCAAAAATTAGTAGGAGTAGAAGCAAAATTTACAGAATCGATCACAGTGCAAGGAAATGGGCCAGATCAATGCACAGTGGAGGTAACCCCATACCATGATGTGGAAGGTAGGGATTCTTACATTCTCAAAGAGAGCATTTCATTGTATTATGAGGCAATATCCGTGTGCCTCAAGAACAACCCACTATATTTCAAGTAGATTCTCCATGTATCTTGTTCTCTATTCTCCCTTTCATGTTTTGAGTAGACCGTTTCAATGATTTGGTATGGTGCATTGGTGCATGTGCCTAAATTTTCTTAGTCTGCACAATGCATGCCATCACACAATGAACAAGAAACATATTGGAGTGCGATGAGTTTGCAATTAGCATTGATAGTGGGACCTTATCTCCAAAACATGAGCATGTGGTTCGAAGGAATCTCCCATTTTCAAGGCTTCTTGTAGCTTCTCAATTCCTAACACATCTCATTGTAGCAATGTTTTGGCTATCGAGGATGCAATGGGAACCTATGGTGAGGATGTATGGCTCACTGGACAGCTTTCCTTCCAAGCTAAACACAATAAGATTTCAATTTGCAAGCACTAATGATATGGGTGCTTTAGTGCCAATGAGGAGCAAGGCAAAGAGTACCTTAATTCACATCGCTTGGTCAAAGACCCACATTTGGTGGGCACTTCAATGGAGCTAATCAATATTGATAGCCTTGAACATGGTCCATTGGAGAGATTGCAAAGGAGCCTAATAAGTATTTGTTGGACACCAAGCAATCAAACACTTTGACAAGGCTTTTACAACAACCACACTGGATAAAAAGAGTGGTGGAACCTCCAAGGATGTACAATGGAAATATTGTCTAGCAACCTTTTGAAAGATGGCCCCAATGGATTCCATTGGAGTACAAGTATGATGGGCACATTTGGACAAAACAATGTACAACTAATGTGAAATTCATAGGGGCTATGTGCATAAGCTATTGTGTGGGTGTTCTTGAAAGCCAAAGGCTAATGTGCCCATGTTACAAGGCATCAGGGAGGCATAATCAAACTTGCTTCAAGTGGACCATGAAGAACAAATGCCAACTTGTACTACCAACTAACATCCAAGGAACAATTGTTTGCCATTACTACAAGAGGACAAGGACATATATAGTGACATGTGGGTGTATAGTGTATTATGTCATGCTACATGAAAAGGGTATCACATGTCTCATGATTGATGTCGGTCACCACACTCACTCTGTGCAACACAAAACCTCCACCTTGGCAATGGAGAGGACAAGAGACCTAGTCTAGTCAGTGGTCAACCATGAGAAGACTTCTAGAGCATGAAAAGTCAAAATGATAGTTAAAAGGGACATACTGATGTCTAGCTTGGTAAAGCTAGACCGTGACACCTCAGAGAACATAGGAGAGCAAGAATTATTTCACATCTTAGAGGAGCTCACTCCCTTGGTAGAGAGTAGAAGGTGAGGGATATTTTTAAGGCTCAACTATGTTTAAAGGATTGATGATGGTGTTTTTTTGTTACCCATTTCTTAGAACATAGGTTTCAAAGAATGGTCAATAGGACTCAAATGGAAGTAGGTGAAAGCACACAAGGATATGATAATATTTTTAAGCTCAAGCAGGACTCCATGTATGATTCTTTACATGATAACAAGTTTCCAGGACAAGGGTCCCTTGAGGACAAGTGCTTTGTCATGGAGTTGTCTACAATGGGGCTTGCCTCTAGGGTTGATCTCATGAATAGGATGCGATAGAATGGAAATAGGGATCTACGACAAACTTGGGTCCAATTTGACCACACGAGGTGATCAAGAGAATGGGTTACCATGGGTTGCCATGTGTATGATTCAAGGTAAGTAAGATCCATTTTCAACATTCCATGACCTTTGTGTCTTTGTGTAGTGGGATATAAGCTTATTCTCAAGTTGTACACATCTAGCATGCAAGAGATGCTTACCATCATGACATGTGAATGAAGGAGGAGGACAAGTTACCACAAGTTCTATTTTGGTAGATGTTGAGTGAAGCCATGGCTCGAGCAAGGTCCGATGCAGTTGATTTCTTTGGATTTTGGTAGATGAGGTGCAAGCAAATTGGAATGCAGTGCACACAGTTTACAATTATGGTTCCATAATGGAAGGTAGGGAGCGCTCTTGCATTTTCCATTGGGAGAAAAGCTTGTAGCTACACACTGTCAAAGTATGTGAGGCAAATAGATTAAGCATAAAGAAATTTGTGACAGGTGGAGAATGTCCACAACAGAGGAAGATGCACAATTGCAAAGCCACTTGATTAGACACTGATGGGGGGCAGGTCCAATCCATGATAGTGCCATCCCTACAATGGAATCATGGTTGAGCTGGTGGGAAGTGAAAATAGCACATTGGGGAAACAATATGATAGTAGCGGCGGTAAGCAATCATTTTATAGGCATCCATATGGGAGGGATTTTGTGTATGTGTTCTAATATGCAACACTTTGATCTAAGTGCAGAGGAGCAAGGATAAGGGGAACACGCCACATACAAACATGGCAAAGTCAAAGAATGGAAGCTAGCTAGCTAAGGAGCGATTTTGGAGTCATATATCTTTATACGACACCTATCTCAGTCATGGCAAATGCAGTGCTCCAAAATGAAAAGGAAAGAATATTGGAGAAGGACCTTTCTTGGAGGATCTCATCCAAAGGTTAGAGGCATGTGAGGCACCAATACCTTCATGGGTATCGTGAAACAAAAGCCAAATTTTGTTGTTGATGTGGAGGTTGATGGCACCCCCAAACACGAGTTTGTCATGCACATAGTCAATTGAAAACGAAAAGGCCATCCTAGGGGAATACAATTTGAAGGGGAGGTGGATGCTTTAAGGGACACTGATTGTGCACAACTATTGTCATGAGTACCCTAAAGTGGAGTAGTCAGTGCACAAGAAATTTTGGGCACTAAGGAGGACCCAGTCAAGAAGCTTTGTGAAGTGCATGGGGTGGGTGGAGGGAAAGAGGTGCAGCACAATTGTTGAAAGCTCATCAAATACTATAGCTGCACCTTCCTTCTATACAATAAGGGCATACCCCAATGGGACTCATAAAGCCCTTGGTATTCAACAATGCAATTTTAAGATGCATGGTGTCGACATAAAAGGAGAAAATTTCAAATGGGCTTATGGAAGTCGAAGGCATAGGAAAGATTGCCTGAGTTATGAGGTGGTCAATTATGTCATCAACTTCTAGAGAGAGATACTAGGTGGTCAATTCTGTCATCAACTTCTAGAAAGAAACACTAGGGTGTCTCCAAACAAGAAGGATGTTTGCAAGTGTGGAGGCTTAGCCTGAATCAGTATGCACGACATCCCACCCACTACTTGGAGCTTATAGAAGTATATCAGCCTTCTTTGCAGAGGTGCATCATCCTATACTTAACAAGTACTAGCGCTATTAAAATTATTAAAACTATTTAGTTTTATTGCATGCTATTTAGTACTAAATATTAAACTGTCACTATTATATATGCTAGTACCACTACTTACTACTATTTGATACATTTTATGAGTACTAGTAATATTTAGTATTGTTTAGTACCCAATTGTTATATGTTAGTTACCACTCTTAGATGCTAATAAGTATGACTGGCAACAATGGACATGGTATTCTTGTATTGGAAAATATTTAAAATTTCATTAAAGGCCAATGTGCACCACAAGCAAACGCCTTATATATGAAAGTTGTACTTAGCTAAATAGTACTAAATTTGATGGTGGTAACTAAATAATAACTAAATAATACTAAGTAGTACTAAAAAAGTAGTACTAAGAGTATGACAATAGTCGCTACATAGTACTAAATAGTGGAATGACAGTACTACCTAAATAGGACTAAATATGATAGTGGTGCCCAAATAGTAGTAAATAGTACAAAGTAGCATATGATAGTGGTTCTCAACATCTGAGAGAATATGACATTAGAAACTTAATAGTACTAAATAGCATATGACAGTGGCTAAGAGTATGACAGAAGTACTTAAATAGTACTAAATAGTATTGAGTAGCATATGATAGTGATACATAGCATCTAAGATTATGAGAATAGCACTAAATAGTACTATTTGGGTACTTTTAAGAGTAGTACTTAAATAGTATTGAAAAGTATTGATTAGCATATGAAAGTGGTATATAGCATCTAAGAGTATGACAATAGTACAAAAAAGTACTGAGTAGCATATGAAAGTGGTACTTAACATATGCTAAAATATGACAGTAGTACCTAAATAGCACTAAATAGCATATGATAGTAATACTTAGCATCTTAGAGAATATGACAATAGTACCTAAATAGTAGTAATTAGTACTAAATACCATATGATAGCAGTTAGCAGTACCTTAATAGTGTTAAATAGTACTAAACAAAACTAGCAGATCATGATCAAAAGAGGAACTTCAAAGAAATTTTTCAGTCTCTAGATTGAAATAGGTATATTTGTAAGTCAAAGGGCAACACAATCCAAAAAAATTTGCCACTAAATAGCTACATAGTGTCACTTCTAAATATGTATATCTATAGTTTTTTTATCATTACTAAATAGTACTATTTAAGAGTCATAAATACTTATTCTCTTCATTAAATAACACTATTTAATAGTTTTTTTACTAGTACTAAATAGTACTATTTAAGAGTCATAAATACTTGTTCCTTCACTGCACAACCCTTTCTTGATGATTCAATGCACAGGCATAATTATTCACAAATTTCAGATAGATTGATCTGAAGG
The DNA here is from genome assembly GCF_047967505.1 of Dipteris shenzhenensis. Classification (NCBI taxonomy): domain Eukaryota; kingdom Viridiplantae; phylum Streptophyta; class Polypodiopsida; order Gleicheniales; family Dipteridaceae; genus Dipteris; species Dipteris shenzhenensis. Next base: position 29,606,396 of record NC_141626.1, read on the forward strand.
TAAACATTGGCTTCCACACATTTCAAAATCTTAAGCTGTACTATGTTTAAAAATTAAAGGAAAGAAATACTTTTGTTGTGTTTATCATACAAGGATAGATTTATTACGAGTAGCAAAATGAATGCCTTGAGACAAGATATGGCATCTTTGCATAGGCCTATGTGCAAGGTTTGTAGGTCAGCACAAGAACAAACATGCGTTGCCTACACTATCACCTACTCTTCTATATCTAAAATGTGGAGATCAGTAGTATGTCTAAAGAAAGAGGATGCTGAACGGCATAATCTTGACCGCGTACACTGCAAATGTGAATAATGCCCAAAACCTTTATTTCACCCACATGAGCCAAATGATGCAAATACTGCATTGATAAGGCGAAAGACATATGAGTATGTCACTGAGAATCAAAAGAAAAGAATCAAATGTGTATACAAGGAAACTGCTCCATCCACCATCATCCAACTATTCGAGCATCACTTAAATGTCTTTATCATGCACAACTTCTATAGTTACCAGTGGTAGAGCTCTCAATTTAAAGAATATATTTTAAAAAAACAGAGGATGTGGTGGTGTCAGTAGTTGATTTTGCAAAGAACTATAGTTTTAAAGTGCATAATGAAATCCAATCAATGAATTGGCATAATGACCAATGTACCATCATGGCTCAAATTTGCTATTATTGGGAGATGGGAGAGATTATAAAGCAATCCATCTTTTACATTTTAGATGACAAATAACATGACACTATTCGTGCAGCATTGCTCCACTACCAATGGCTACTATCTAAAGGCCCAAAGTTGAAAAGACATTGGGTTTGGTCAGATGGGGTAGCATCTCAGTTAAAGGCAGCACACCCATTTTACTTTGTTGCAAGGTAAGGCATTTGCAATAGGTCCTTGTTTTTTTCTACATCACTATGAAGATGTTGCACATTTTGAAGTGCAATATAACAAACTTCTTCCTCTTTTGGTTGTGCTAGGTACTGCTCTTTGAATGGTATTCAGATGATGTGGAGCTTTTTTGGTAGTGTGGGCATGGCAAGGAAGAACGTGATGGTGTTGATGTAATGAAAGCATGCACTAACCACCGAACAATTGGATGCAAATGGTGTGAAGCTACAGAATTCGCATGAGGTTGTGGATTGGTTGACTTGGAATATGGAAGGTGATGTGAAGAAAAGACTCTTCATGGAAGTAAAGGTGGGTGATGTTGATAGGAATAAAGCAAGGGATTTCCAGACCAATGAAGGAACTTAGTCAAGACATTGCATGTCTGATTTTAGTCACAAAGGTCCTACACAAATTTTCATGAGACATTTATCATGCTTTTGTTCATTCTGCATGCAAGATAATGTAGTGTTGGCAATCAAGTTCCAAATGCTACAAGTAAAGCACAAGGTTAAAGGCCATAGAACAATGTATTGTGTCCCCTCGGAGGTGCATGAAGAAATATTATCAAACATTTTGTTGTGAGGTCTACATGATAGTGAAGAGAATATATGCAAATGCAAATTGTACATTAGATGTGATCCAAACTGGTGAATGTCACCCCTTTGTCCTTTAGAGGAGCATTCTTCCCCCACCTCTTTAGCAAGAGGCCATTCATATAAAAAGTCATCAGCTTCTTTAGAGAGGTGACATTTTTAAAAGACCAATAGGGAAGGACAGAAACACAAAGAAAAATACATGGTAAACTAATAAAAAACAATATTGCAATATTGTAGATAAATTCATGAAATTTTAGAAGTTTAAATACATGAGAAGTCACAAAAAACAATAAGAGAGGTGTGTAGATAAAAATAGAATGTTCACAATAAGCACAAAGCCAACTCAAAGAGAATTTCTTTCAAAAATAGGAGAAGCAACTCAAATACAATGTAGTACTGCTTTGAGGATCTTGTCCTATGCAATGGGGTTGGGCATTTTGCATTCCTAGTCACAGAATCCCTAGGCATCTTTCTTTATTTTTTGCACAGAAAAAAAGTTTACATATTATTTACATATTCAGATTACATTCACTTGAATTAAAAAGAGATTCACATCTACAACTAAGTTGACTTGCAGAATTCAAAAAACAACAGGCACTCAGGCCTCTTCATCCTTCACCATCAATTTTATTGAGCCTTTACAATGTTCAGCTAAGTAGTATATTAGTAGGCATTAGTAGACTAGTGTATTAATATTGTAATAGTGTTAATATTAGTACAATATCGGTACTATATTAGTGATCTAATATATTAGTACTGGAATAGAGACAAATAGTGCCATGTTAGTAGTATAGTAGTAGGTGTTATAGTCTACTATATTAGTATTGAATAGAAAAATATAGTACTATATTGATATCAATATAGTACTATATTAGTACTAGAATAGAAACAAATAGTGCTATGTTAGTATTGTAATAGTACTATGTTAGTAGTATATTAGTAGGCATTATAGTCTACTATATTAATACTAGAATAGTGTTATATTAGTACTATATTAGTGCCAAATTTAGATCTAACGCATCAGCATTAGTATACATAGTACTAAAACTAGTAAATAAGCATAAGGCTACTGAATTCAATCAGCTTAAGAAAAATGAATTGTTCCACACACCATGTGGTATGTGTGCAAGCCGAGTGCACAAAAACCACATCAAGAGAGTTTGTATTAAAATCCAAGCCCACACAATACACATCTGCATATGTATAGAAAGGGTTAGTACATACTTATGGCAACGACCTAGGTTTAAGATAAAACACAGATTATGTCAATGAAAAATTTTATCTTACTATTCAATGACCACTAGAATACTTGCAGAGCATGTTGGATGATGTATTAGTGCAAGGATCAGAACTTGCAACCCATGCTTTGTCAGCTTCTATGTCAAGTGTTGCATATGAATGTTGAATGCAGCTCCTACCTCCACTTGCTCTACGATCCAGACACAATGCATTTTTGCCATATTGTGGCACGTTCTAGCTCTGCTTCCAACATTTCCAAATCCACTAACAATTCATTTTGCATGGTACTAATGGCATTTTTGAGTTTGGTATAACCCAATCGGCCGTATGTTTAACACAATTGATGTGTTTGGTGGCTTCTGACTCACCTACTACAACCATTTCTAAGTCTAACATCAATTTTTGTTTCTTCTCCCCCACCATTCTCTTCCAATCATATAAGACCACTTGCTAATACTCAGTTAGTGTCTCACACAACAGACGCATAACATAGTACTCAGGTCCATCTTCATAGGATGTTCCTTTGTAAGGTCTTCCAACATGGTTCCTGCAGAATGCTCCTATTTGATACAGTGATGTTCTAACTAGCACTCCTCACATTGGTTTCCAAATGGTGGGCAAAATCATCCCAATCCACCTCAATGCCATGAATAGATGCAGCATATGCTCGAGCCAATATAGTGCCCACCTCATTGTTCATGACTATGCTAGTCTGGTATATCCTTCTATATTCAGAAACAAAGTATTCATAGAATGCTTTCTCGAGGCTTCCAATGCAATAGCCTCACCGGCCTGCCTTGTCCTAGGTGCCCCAGGTGTATTGCATCCACTTCTCCACATTCTAGTAGACTTCTAGCCTAGATTTAAGGGAAAATTTCCACCTAGGCTTCATCCCGGTTGGAATGGAAAGGGTTTTCCTTGCCGTTCCCCTTTTCCTTTGTTACAATTCTCTTTGTCGGAGAGAGGATCTGAGGATCTTTGTTGGATTTGCTGATCTTTCCAAGCGACCTTAGGTTTTTCTGTGGAGACATGTTTACTTCTGTTTACAATCAGAGTTATTGTTCAGTCATATGTAAAAGTCATATGCAGAGGAAAAAGTCAAAAAAGAAGAAGAGAGAGGGAGAGAAAGAGAGAGATAGATAGAGAGAGAGAGAGAGGAGAGAGAGAGAGAGAGAGAGAGAGACTAAAACACTCACCTTTTGCAGCAGTCTGCAAAAGTCGTATGCAAAGGTAAAGTAAAAAAGAAGAAGAGAGAGAGAGAGAGAGAGACTCAAACAGTCACCTTTTGGTTTAGAATCCCTCTTGCCCCAACATGCACTCTCTAGTCCAAGTGCGCTTCTTCTTTGTCCGGAAGAAATGAAAGCTTCAACACTTCAACTAACTGGCCAACGTGTTTAGGTGTTTGATGAAATCCTAGACTAGTAAGGAGGTCATAGTAAGAATGAGGTGGCTGGAGATCACAATGAAAATGAGGTGGCTGGAGGTCATAGTGAGAATGAGGTGGTTGACAAAATCATCAACCTTCATGCACCCGAAAACAAAATCAAAAAGATTTTGCTTTTGAACGTATCTTCAGTCTATCTCGTGCGTGTGCATAGTAATGTCTACACGCATTAACTCCAGACCTTTTAAAATAGTACTAGTATATAGGATTACCATTTTGTTAATAGTATATACACCGTAGCATGCTTTCACCTTTATGCAAGGTTTCATAGTCTAATCTCAGAAAATTATAAGTCATCTTACGTTTCAACTTCAAGTGGAAAGTCTTTAAAAGTCATTTATTTTAACTGTATAGACAAGTTTCATGCTAGTCCTTAGATGTGAAGGTGAGAATTAATATAATCAAGTGTTTGGAAGAGAGCGCAAAGAGATGGGGAGAGGCTAAGAGAATAATATTGCAACAACATTGACAAGGAAGAGAGAGAGAGAGAGAGAGAGAGAGAGAGAGAGTGAAAAATACTTTTGGGTGGTTTAATTTGTGTGTACGGACAAGCTTCATACCAACCCCTAGCTTGATATAATTGTGTGTTTAGAAGAGAGAATAAAGAGATGGACACACACACACACACTTTCCTGCCCTTGCCCTACAAATTGCAAAAATGAAGGGGCATCCAAGGCTCGCTTAGAAGCGAACCCCATATTGGACTTTCGCACCATAACCTGCCATGAGCTCTGGATACTAACATGTGCACACATACACGCCGGCTACTTGGAGGGGCATGACCCATACAAAGGGTATACACTTATTGGAAAAAGAAGGCTTAATTAGATCTGAAAATTATACACATAAGAAACCCGATGGTTGAGAAAAGGAAATTTTAAATCAAACATAGAGAGGGCTTTTTGGATTGATTTCGAGCACCCATCACCTCGATCCCCCCACCATGAATGGACTTAATTAAATACAAGAGCCCATGAGAGGAAAAGATATGGGCTACATTGAGATCCATTCGAAAAGGCATGGTACACAGTGACCTTGCAAGGTGCAGTGTTAATGAACTGCCTTACTAGCCTTGGAAACTACCCGCAATGGTAGAAGGAAGGAGCATCCAAGGCACCTTGAACCTCACACCCAAAGCCTCATTCAATGCTTGAGATCCTCCCACCAGGAAAGCATTGAGCTCATAACCCGAATGTAGAACCGACACCCTGCACATGGCATCCTAGGCAGCTGGAAGAAAGCAATGAAGACAGGAGACCGTGACAGATCCTGACACCTCGACTGCAACAAAATGCGTGAGTTCCAAGAGGATGGATGACAAACAGGTCCACTACACTATACACATAGAGAGAGCTCCCAAGAGGTCCTCATTCTACGTAGTCTCATAGTCGTTTGAAGCCCCCAGTGCTCATAGAAGCATAGTGAGGAGGCACGACCGCTCCTAGTGAAGAGCTTGATTAAGGGAGTCGCCAAGCGATGCACCCCCAACTAATGGGGAATGCAGAGCCATATGGTGCAGTTTTAGGACCCTTTTTCCCCTCTAGGGAACTTCTTGGCTGCCTGGCAGAAGATAGCCGATGGATGTGACCCTCACACTCTAAAGCCAACAGACGACCCTCGCACTTTATCGCCTTCTTCATTCGCTCAATATGTAGGATACTAGCTAGAACATTGTCATTTTTTCTTATCCCATGGATCCAATATCGTATGCACCTCCACTGAGAGCATGGAGAAGCTTAATACATATTTGAGGAGGGAGCCTTATAGGCAACGCTTAGTCCGGGAAGCCAGAACCGAAACTGCAACGTCAAGACACCTGAGGATTCTGCGAGACAAAGCATTTGAGTGCTGGGTTAGCATGAGGAAGACCTGCAGAATAGTCCCTTTGGGGTAAAAATATTAATCGACGAAGGAACATCCACTTTAGCTCGCTCACTGAGGACTATTCAAATAAGAAGCTAAGGTGGCGTTACATAGACACCAAAATGACAAAAACTTTGGAAGGATATGCTGGCCCATGAGCCATTCCAAGACGTGCAAACTGCAGTGAAGCCCCTATCAATGGGTTCTGCTGTCTACAAAGCATACAATCAAGGAGCAACTCCTTAGTAGCTACAAAGCCCATGCTTACGACATGTGTCGGTCCTCTCTCCCCTTCACTGAATTTTCCTCGCAAAGGCCCATGTACTGCAAATGTTTCATGCGGTTATCACCATGGGATGGTTCCCTTCTCTACCTAGTGTAGGAGATTTATCATAGCAAATCATACATAACAAGTCAGTAACAACATAACCACATGTGCGAGGGTCATCTTAGGCCCAAGAGGACCTCGTAATCTCTCTTTACTTAGCCCCCTCTGAATGTTGCTAGACCTCCTACTCCAAGACCTCCACTGTGGCTCACTAGTGGCTCCCATGATCTTGACCCAAAAGAGATGATCGGAAAGATATTGCATTGCATAGGGTGACATCAGACACCAAGATGTATCAAGGACATTATACTAACTATACTTATTGTTTATTGAGGCACAATTTGAAATTAGTAAGAGGTTTATTCTGATTCTCAAGCATTATATCATAGGTTTGATTCTAACTTAACACTTTGTTAAAAGTATATAATGGTCTGGCCGCCCATGGATATATAATGGACTACAGTGTCAAGGGCTTATATGGGATTCATTATTAAACTTGATTGATGCTATTGCAGCAGATGAATCCCTCCGTGATAATTATAGTTTGACTTTATCATCATAGGTAATAGGAAATGGAAGTCACACTGGCTATACCCTCTACTTGCATTCTTTAATACACTTTCAGGAATGGATGAGGTTGGTATAGACCTTCATTGAGGTAGTTCCACCAGTAACTGGGATTATATGCAAGCTATAGCCTACAAGAAAGAACTGCCAATGGTTTTTAAGAGAACTCTAAGTATTTTTTTTTAACTCCTTCTCTTTTAATTGAATTGTTGAGATTGACAGGGATAACAACTGGGGCTGTAAAGCCTACGGCGGTCACAAGTGTAAAGCAATGGTTCTAACCCTTGTGTTACCTTGATTGATGCAAGTGAGTCCAGGTACCTATCGATGAAGAGGAAGGAAGTTAATGGGATGCTTATTGGCGATTTGGATCACTATAAGGTGTTTCCCAGTGGAGAATGTTCACCATGGAAATGGTTTTTTGAGCCCCACGAGGACTTTAACACTTTTTGATGCCCTTTAGGAGGGTGCATACAAACAATACTAGACCAATTTGCAGACTGTTCACTGTAATATGGTTATGGTGCAGGAAGAGCACAGATGTTAGCTACTTTATTGTATGCTCTATTTTGGACAAACCAGAAACTATGAACTTTGGAAACATTTTTGGGAAATGAATTGAATTCTGCACTTTATAAATAATAGATGGATTGAGGATATCAGCAGTCCTAAATGAATGCTGTTTGCCCATGGAAATAGATACATGCATTGACATGAAAAGTAGGATGCAACTTTTTGAAGCATGTTTTGTAGCATAATATACACTAAGAACATGGTAATGAGGATGCATTGGATGTAGAGGGCAATACCATAATTATGAAACAAGGGGATGTATGAAGAGAGAAGTAGATATCGCTATTTCAATAGGCAACACACACCGTGACAAGCCCATTGGGATGACAAAGATGCTAACTTGATGGGTTTGTTTCCCTCTCTTTCCAAGCACCTTCTTGGTTCGCAGACGTCACCAAGTTTGGCTATGAGGATCCACTACCAACCCCCTTTTAAGCATGCCAAGCTATCATGACCATGTTCCCTCAAAGAGTCCATGAAAGTATAATCAGTCTAGACTCGCAAGAATTAAAGGAACACCCGGATTTTGGAAGACTACTAGTTATGCAACTATCATTCAATGACTAGTGCAAAGTCCTAGTTCTCAGCAAAGGCAAAGCGGATGAAGCAATAACACTTATCAGACAACTCCATGAGTCATTGGACCAGATCATTCACGAAGATAACAAGGCCCTCTTGGACTTTGTGGAATCATCCCCGAACACTATGAGAAACCTGTTTCTCAACTTTAATCTAAACCCCCCCAGTCAGCCCTGACTCTATAGAGAATATGGGTTTAAAGTGTTTTATCCCCCCACAAAATGTGCAGTCACCACCACAGCACAGTTTCTACATTATGGAGGTCTCAGGACAACCAAGAGAAAATCTTTTCAGATCTGATGGTGACCCTGGTTACAAATGCTAGGAAAAGCTCATGTCCCACCTATACGAATCCGTTCTTCCCACCTAGAGTATTGGAGGCAGAACTTATGGCACATGATAATAAAGTTTGGGATTTACATGATATGAATCTCTTAGCTCCATTTCATGTTGACACTTGGTTATTCATACGGACCTTTTGCAATCCACTAAGAGCATAAAGACAAGCAGCTCAAAACTTTGACATCCTAATTGTGTACAGCCATGCGTTGGCCAGATTTTTTCCCATGGCCATGTTCACATCAGGCAGATGCCCATCTCCAGTGGGAGTATTCGGCAGATGCAAAAGTAAGATTAATGAGTCTGAAAGGAGAACCCTAAAATATGTCAATGATATGTTTAATGTGGGGAGACCATATATAAAATGCAGATGTAATGAAGAGAGAATGGATTGTAAGGCTCTCAACCCCTTTGGTTTGACCATGCCATCTGGTTCATTGCCAACAATCTGGTTACCTTCTTCCCGAGGAGACCCCTCAAGGCAACCTACTCCCTTGACTGACTAACCAAGGAAATTTTATCCTTTCATATCTGCCCATTTATTGAGAAGCATTCACTACCCTACCTAATGTGCACATACAAAGCACATAAAAGCTCCTTTAGATGGATAACAAACGCCCATGCATGTGTCTTCTCAGAGATAGCGGGAGTCATAGCATCATCACTACAAGCATGCTTGGAACCCCTTATGATTGCTAGTGTAAGTCTACAAGACTCAATCATGGAGGACCTAGGTGTCCCATCGAAAGATTTTTGGATAGTCAAGTCAGTATATGAAATGAAAATAAACTTGCTAGACTTGATAACATGTGTCTTCACGGTGGACATTGGCAAATGTTTTGAGAACATCCCTCTACAAGGGGAGATGGGCCTAATTAAAGTTATGGAACAAGTGATTTCACTTGTCTTTTCCTGTTCGGGAAAGGAATTCATTATTCCCCAAAAACGGGGCATGGTGGGGTGGCAAGAAAAGAGGCCACGACGAACTCCCTCTACTTCAAAATGGGAACTGATAAGAATGAACACCTGGCTACTTGGCAACATGCACCTTACTCTAGGGGGAGAGACGTATAGACAGGTCTCTGGCATCCCCATGGGATTTGCATTCTCCCCATTATGGTGCAACCTCTACCTTTTCTGGTTCGAATACAATTTCACAAAGAGACTATGGAACCTCAGACAAGGGGAAACCCTGAGGAATTTCGGGAACTCGGCAAGATACATGGATGACACCTTCAAGTTAATGTTCCTAACCACAGGAAATTCCTAGATCCATCTACATACATGGACCCCAACAACCCATATTGGATTTATCCCTTGGACTTTCTGGAGATCAAGGAAACAATGAAGGCCTTTGCCCTCGACGTGGGCACTGAACCCCAAGGAACCAAAGTTTCCTTTCTGAACATGGCCATCACGGTAATGCACCCTGGAAATGACAGAGCAGTTACGAGCAAATTTGATAAGCTCGATGAACTTGATTATAAAGTATGCCAATATATTTGGCGCAATGGGAACGACCAAAATCCTTTGCAAAGAAGGTCATACTATCACAAGTAATGCCTATACTATACACAAAAAGTGGTAACTTTAATGGATTCATACAGATTGGAAAGTTGATACAAAAATTTAAAGGAAACGGATTCGATAGAAGGAGGAGCCGGGGGATGATACTGGAAGTCCTACAGAATGACTTCCTGGGCATCTCCCTAGACATACAAACGATAATGCAATGGACGAGTAAGCACCCTTTACCCTTAATACCCCATAACACATATGCGGGCCAGCGGTCCATCCCAGTCCATGGGAATGGGTAGACAGCTGCCCACGCATCGATTGTGGTGTATGGACCGCTGCGGGATTGCGATTTGGCGGGATACACACACACACACTTTCCTCCCCTTGCCCTACAAATTGCAAAAATGAAGGGGAATCCAAGGCTCACTTAGAAGCGAACCCCATATTGGACTTTCGCACCATAACCTACCATGAGCTCTGGATACTAACATGTGCACACATACACACCGGCTACTTGGAGGGGCATGACCCATACAAAGGGTATACCTGCAACGTCGAGACACTTGAGGATTCCGCGAGACACAGTGTCTGAGTGCTGACTTAGCACGAGGAAGACCTGCAGAATAGTCCCTTAGGGGTAAAAATATTAATCGATGAAAGAACGTCCACTTTAGCCTGCTCGTTGAGGACTGCTCAAATAAGAAGCTAAGGTGGCATTACGTAGACACCGAAACGACAGAAACTTTGGAAGGATATGGTGGTCCATGAGCCATTCCAAGACGTGCGAACTGCAGTGAAGCCCATATACTACAAATGTTTCATGCGGTTATCACTATGGGCTGGTTCCCTTTTCTGCCTAGTGTAGGAGATTTATCATAGCAAATCATACATAGCAGGTCAGTAACAACATAACCACATGCCTGAAAATGCAAAAAAGCTAGTAGAAAATATAGTAGGAAAAATAGTAATCAAGTACCACTTAGAACCAGAGCTCTAAGTACATGTGCAGGCTCTATATAACATGGATCCTTGATGGCCCTCTAATGTGATGCAAAGAGCTCACGTAATCTCTCTTTACTTGGCCCCCTCCGAACGTTGCTAGACCTCCTACTCCAAGACCTCCACTGTGGCTCACTAGTGGCTCCCATGATCTCGACCCAAAAGAGATACTCCTTTCTTGAAAGGCTGCATGCGCGGCAACCCCTTTCTACCTACACGAGAGTACCTTGAGCTCGCGAAGGCTCCAAGAATCCTATCGGCTTAGCTCCCTTCGAGATCTGCTACACCTCCCACTCTAAGGCCTTCACTGCAACCCATTACTACCTCCCAAGATCTCGAACCAGAGAAGATCTTTCATCTGCTGCTGCTGCTACCATAGGACATAAAGAACTGCCAATGGTTTTTAAGAGAGCTCTAAGTATTTCCTTTAAACTCCTCCTCTTTTAATTGAATTGTTGAGATTGACATGGATAACAATCGTGGCTGGGCCATAAAGCCTGCGGTTACAAGTGTAAAGCAGTGGTTCTAACCCTTGTGTTACCTTGATTGACGCAGGTGAGTCTAGGTACCTATCAATGAAGAGGAAGGAAGTTAATGGGACTTTTACTGGTGATTTGGATCACTATAAGGTGTTCCCCAGTGGGGAATGTTCACCATGGAAACGGTTTTTTGAGCCCCACGAGGACTTTGACACTTTTTGATGCCCTTTAGGAGGGCCCATACAAACAGTACCAGACCAATTTGTAGACTGCTCACTGTAATATGGTTATGGTGTAGGAAGAGCACAAATGTTAGCTACTTTATTGTATGCTATGTTTTGGACAAACCAGAAACTATGAAATCTGGAAACATTTTTGGGAAATGAACTGAATTTTGCACTTTATAAATAATAGATGGATTGAGGATATCAGTCCTGAATGAATGTTGTTTGCCCATGGAAATAGATACATGCATTGACATGAAAAGTAGGATGCAACTTTCTGAAGCATGTTTTGCAGCATAATATAAGCTAAGAACATGGTAATGAGGATGCATTGGATGTAGAGAGCAATACCATAATTATGAAACAAGAGGATGTAGGAAGAGAGAAGTAGATATCACTATTTCAGCAGGACACACACACACACACACACACACACACACACGCATAGAGAGAGAGAGAGAGAGAGAGAGAGAGAGAGAGAGAGATAGTCAAGTGAAGACTTATTTTGAGTGTATGGATAAGCTTCATGCTAGTCCTTAGATGTGAAGGTATGTGAAGGTGAGACTTAATAAATGTTGTGTTTTGACGAGAAGGCAAAGACATGGGGAGAGACTAAGAGAATAATAGTGCAACAACATGGGGCAAGGAAGAGAGAGAGAGAGAGAGAGAGAGAGAGAGATGAGAGTGCTCTCAACGGAAGCAAGAACGGAAGAGGGAGAGAGAGCGAGAGACAGAGACAGAGAGCCACACAAGTTTTGGTGGGTGCAGAACCACCCTAATCTTCTTTTTCATTCATTTATATATGTGTTTGAGTATTGTACATAACTGGGGTTAAGGCACAGTGACCTTTAACCCCCACAACCTCCCACTTAAAGGACAATGTGCCTTTAAGGGAGAACAACCAGTGAGCATACTATCCAATGCCCATCAATACACGACAATACTCAAACCGCTGACTAGGTAGACTCTTCGTCAGCATATCTACAGGGTTATCATCTGTATGAACCTTGACAAGCTCTATGCGCTTGTCCTCAAGTACCTCCCTGATGAAATGGTACCTGACCTCAATGTGTTTGGTCTTTGCATGAAAGACCGGATTCCGTGCTAGTTGAATAGCACTCATCGAATCACTATGCAATGTCGGTACACCTGTATGAATCCCCAAATCTCCCACTAGCCGATCAAGCCATATAGCCTCCTTGCAACCCTCTGTGGCTGCAACATACTCAGCCTCTGTGGTAGACAAAGCAACGCACTTCTGTGCGTGAGACATCCACGACACTGCACCACCTGCAAAGGTGAACACATAACCAGAAGTGGATCTCCTACTATCCACATGCCCTGCATAGTCTGAATCTGTGTACCCAAGTACACGCATGTCTCCTTTACCAAAGCAAATGCACATCTCCTTGGTACCCTTCATGTACCTCATGATGCACTTAACTGCCTCCCAATGCCTCTTTCCTGGATTAGCCATATACCGGCTAACAACTCCCACTGCAAATGCAATGTCTGGTCTAGTAGCTATCATAGCATACATAAGACTCCCAACTGCTGATGCATAAGGAACCTTGGCCATCATGGCCCTTTCCTCATCTGATTTGGGACTATCTGTATGACTCAGTTTCACATATGGAGGCAATGGAGTACTCACTGCCTTCCCCCCCTCCATATTGAAACGCTGCAATACTTTTGTAACATACTCTTTTTGTGAAAGCCAAAGGAGTTTCCTACTCCGATCACGCGTGATGCGCATACCAAGAATATGACCTGCAAATCCCAAATCCTTCATATCAAAGGCCTCATGCAACTTGGCCTTTAATGCATCTAGCTCATAAGTATTCTTGCTAGCCAATAGCATATCATCCACATATAGTGCCAGGATTATCAGGCTACTATCCTTAGCCCTTTTAGTGTAGAGGCAGTGATCAATTTCACTCCTTCTAAAACCCTGGGACCGAATGAAAGCATCAAACTTCTGATACCATTCTCTAGGCGCTTGCTTAAGACCATAGAGACTCTTCTTCAGCTTGCAAACTAAATGCTCTTTGCCCTTTTCTTCAAAGCCTTCCGGCTGCACCATGTAAATTTCCTCATGCAAATCCCCATGCAAGAAAGCTGTCTTGACATCCATTTGCATAAGCTCCATATCCTCTGATGCCACTAGTCCAAGCATGCATCTAAGTGTGGTCATCTTCACAACCGGAGAGAATATCTCATCAAAGTCCACACCCTTCTCTTGCTTGAACCCTTTAGCAACCAAACGGGCCTTGTATCTAGGCACATCATCACCTGTGACCTTCATTTTGTAGACCCATTTACATGGCAATGCTTTCTTTCCATGTGGCAAAGAAACCAAGTCCCAAGTCTTATTCTTCATAAGTGAACTCATCTCTGATTGCATAGCATACTCCCACTTGCGTTGATCCTCACGCATCATAGCCTCTCTGTAGCAAGAAGGCTCCCCGCAATCAGTAAGCATCACATAGTCTACCCCTGGAACAAACCTATCAGGCAGTCTAGACACTCTAGATGATCTTCTCAAGGGCATTTCAGCTTGCTGTCCCACTTGCATATCAGCCACATTTGGCTCATCATTTCCACCAATAGATGATCCATCATCTACCCTTGATTGTATACCTGTGGGAGTACTTGGTGGTACCATTTCTTGCACATTTGGTGCATGGACAGCTTGCTGTCTATCAACATATGCAGGTGGATTCACATCCTGGAAAGTGATTCTCCTCATTTCCACATCCCTCATGGGTGCCTTATGCATCTTCTTCTCATTGAAGACCACATCATGGCTGCGTATGATCTTCTTTGCTTCTGGATCCCAGAGACGATAGCCCATCTCTCCACTTTCACCATAACCTAGAAAGATGCATTTCCTAGACTTAGGATCTAGCTTCTTTCGAAGCTCTTTTGGCACATGTGCATATGCCTCACACCCAAATATACGCAAATGAGAGTAAGAGGGCTTCTTGCCACTCCATGCCTCTTCAGGAATACCACCATCCAAACTCTTACTAGGTGATCTATTGATCACATGCACTGCAGTCTTCATTGCCTCAGCCCAAAAACCACCAGAAAGACTTGCATTGGAAAGCATGCATTGCAACCTTTCTTGAATGGTACGGTTCATCTTTTCTGCAACTGGATTTTGCTCTGGAGTACGAGGGGATGTGAGCTCCCTCTTAATCCCACGTGTATCACAGAAATGCTGAAAGTCATGAGAGAGATACTCTCCACCATTATCAGTCCGTAGGCATTTAAGCGTTCTACTTGACTGATTCTCAACCAAGGCCAGCCATTTCTGAAATACATGGAATACATCACTCTTCCGAGCTATAGCATAAGCCCACACTTTCCTAGTTGCATCATCAATGAATGTCACATAGTATTCGGCCCCGCCTAATGACCGTGTAGGCATGGGACCACATACGTCTGAATGCACCAAATCAAGCATTTCAAACTCTTTCTTTCCCCTTCTTTTATGGGCTGATTTAGTCTGCTTTCCATAGAGACATTGCTCACAAAATTCAAAATCAGAGAAACTCAAATGCGGTACATAACCCAAACGGCATAAGAGTTTCATTCCATTCTGGCTCATGTGCCCCAACCTGCAATGCCACAAAGAAGTGCTTGGCTGCTCGGTTATTGCAACAACATGATCAAATACCCCTGATACATGTAACGGATACAAAGTCCCACACTTGGCACCCCTGGCCAAAAGCATAGAGTCCTTTTGAATTTTCCAACTTTGAAAGCCAAAAGTGGTGTGAAAACCAGCATCATCTAGCTGACCCACTGAAATAAGACTCTTGGTCAGCTTAGGCACATGTCTCACATGTTTCAAAACAAATACAGACCCATTTGCAAAAGAAAACTTTATGTCACCTGCTCCCACTATGTCACATGCATAGTCATTTCCAAGATGCACACAACCTGTCTTTCCACTGTCATAAGTGGAGAACCATTCCCTATGGGGAGTAACATGGAATGAAGCACCAGAATCCAAAATCCAATCCTGGGAATATGCATCATCTGAAGTGGTAAGCAACTCTGTAGATAAACTAGACATGAAGAGAACATCATTGTCACTATCATGTGTGACTGCATTGATCTCCTCGATCTTCACTTTTCCTTTGTCCTCCCTTGGACTCTCTTCCTTTTTATTTGCACCCCAATTTGCATTCTTTTTCTTATCCTTTTGCTCTCTTTTCAGCTTGTAGCAATCCTTTTTCATATGGCCCTTCTTGCCACAGTGGTAACACTCAATGTTCCGTGCCCTGGATTTGCTACGTGACTTCACTTTTTCTTGGGACTTTCCCCTGAACTGTGATCTGCCCCCTCTCTGCCCCTTTGCACATTTAAGGCTGCATCCTGCTTGTTGCCATCCATAGACTTCCGTCTAATCTCCTCAGCCAACAAGCTACCCACAACATCATCAAATTTCAGTACTCCACCAGGTGCAGAGTTACTGACAGCTGTACGGAAGGTATCCCATGAGGATGGCAATGAACATAAGAGAAATATTGCCTTAGTCTCCGCATCAAAATTCATTTTCTGAGCCTGAAGCTGGCTGAAAATAATATTGAATTCATTCAAGTGAGAAGCAATGGAGACCCCTTCCTTCATCTGCAGCTCAAACAACCTCTTCATGAGGTAAACTTTATTAGAGGCAGTTTCCTTCTCATAAGTGGCACACAGTTTCTTCCACAAATCTTCCGTAGTTTGCTCATTTACTACTGTGAAATAAACTGACTCTGCAAGATGAAGTCTAATAGTAGACTTTGCTAATGCATCCAACTCATTCCAATCATTCTCAGACATATTTGCAGGCTTAGCTTCAATCCCTGCCAAGGGTTTAATCTGCTTCTTTTGAATAAGCACATCCCTTATTTGTTCTTTCCACAAAGAAAAGTTTGTCCCATCAAACTTTTTAATGCTGAAAAACTCCTTTTCAGGCATGGAAGAGGATGCCATGATGCAAATGAAACAAAATCCCAAATGCTAGTCCCTGCAACAGAGAATCACACCAAATACCAGGTGCACCCAAATGTGTATGCCACAATAGACTGAAATATCACAAAAAACTCAAAGCTCAAAGCATCAAAAGATGCATCTGACTCATGTGCATATACTATGCATCCATATGAGCAAATCTGGCCCAAAAGAAAATGCCAATAAGTGCCAAATGACTCAAGCATAAACACTGTCCACTGGCATATGCATCAATAATGTCTCATCCAAGAGAGCATAGCACTATCAGTGCATCACCTGCAATGTTTCAAAGCTGTCCCTCAGCATAAAATAGCATCCATGTGCAAAGCGTCCATAAAAAATAGCATCCCACAAGGCAATTTGGGCCTATCAGCGCATCCAACAAGGACCGCAATGCATCCAAATGGCCTATAAATCATCCATTGCAACCCAATGCATACCACGAATGAGCGCACACTGCTCAAACTGCAACCAGAGTGATCTGCATAAGGTATGCTCAAGAAATCATAGTCCCACGGTAATGAGCGCTACTGAAAATAGAACCTGAGATGCCTCAAAACATGGGCGCCATTGCATAATCGGAACCAGCAAGAAAATCTGCAAATATCTCTCTTCTGCCAGAACTCCAAAATCACAACCGATGAATGAGAAATGGGAGTCAACACTTATCCACTGCCATGTGGCATAAATCTAAGGTTTCAAAACCTTAGCATGAAAAATGCATAACAGAGAGACGAAATCGAATACACAGAGATTTATAACTGTGAAAATCCTCCACCGAATCACGCAAGAACTGATAGGTAGGGGTTTTTGGGCGTCCGAAACGCAATGGGACAGACGGTTTTGGAAACCGTGGTCTCAATCACTGGGTCCAACACACAGACTGAAAAACGTTTTTGGAAACAGAGCTATCTGTAAACTCCACCGGAGTGCGAATGATGAGCAACATAGAAGTTTTAGGACCTCCTGAGTCCACCGGAACTGACAGATCTGCAAATGGTTACTCCAAACTTGAGTTCCAACACCCGGGCAAAAAACGCAGGAATTGACACAGTGACTCAGAAATCCAATGAAATGATCCCAGATTCAGGAATGAAGGTGTTTCCAGGCTCCTGAAGTAATGTGGACACCAAAAGCAAGCAATAGTTGCCTCTACAAGTCAATACGGAGTCTCTGTCATCGAACGGAACAGGGAAAAGCTCAAAAAACGACTTTTTCTTTGAAAGCTCTTAACAGGCTCTCAAAACCACTTCGCAAAGCCAAAGTGACTTTTCCAAAGGTTTCTCCAAGGTCTCTGCACACTCGGATGCAAGTAAAGTCACCCACAAAGCTTCCCACAGAGCTTCTCCTTCCTCCCACAGCGCTGCTGAGCTTCCAAGCATTCACGCATGCTCAGCTAGATCACCCGGGCTCGGATACCAGTTGAGAGTGCTCTCAACGGAAGCAAGAACGGAAGAGGGAGAGAGAGCGAGAGAGAGAGACAGAGAGCCACACAAGTTTTGGTGGGTGCAGAACCACCCTAATCTTCTTTTTCATTCATTTATATATGTGTTTGAGTATTGTACATAACTGGGGTTAAGGCACAGTGACCTTTAACCCCCACAAGAGAGAGAGAGAGATGTAGGAAGGGGTCCTCACAGGGAGATGGGAAAGAAGACAAAGGGGAGTGGAGGAGAGAGGAGAGAGAGAATGCTCGCCATTTTGCACACACTCGCCAAAAGATGATCTCCCAAAAATCCGCCCCTTCGGCATCAGGTTGGCATTTTTCAACATAAGCTAAGCTTAATAGGGGAAGTGATGATTAATTGTTTCTTATATATATATTTCCACTACAAAGTCATTGTGCTTATGCATTACTCTAATTTCTTAGAATTTCCTTTATCATATTTGTTGCCATCATATGCAACATTTTCTTTTCAAAAATCTTTTTTTGGTGTGGGTAAACACCCCATGCAATTAGGGGGAGTTCAAGTATATAAATTGCACCACATCATGCACTTATATTCCACATGGACTAAGTTAGGGACTAAGAGACACAACCCCATCCATTTTTACAGTACCATTTTTCTCTCATTTTTGTCTGGTTATAGTTAGGTATGTGAGTGTGTATATTTCCTTTCTTTCTTGCTCCCACTCTCTCCTTCTACTTTGACAATTTTATAATACTATTTGTGAACATGTAGTTTAGAAGATTGTTTATAACAAAGTGGTAAAAGAGAGATTGTAGAGGAATCTATCTAGATGGATCTATTGGTAAATATAGCATCTAGGTGGTTTTTGAGAGAAATTGATTTAGAAAAGCACCCATGGTTAGAGGCTTGGAGCTCTACTTAAGAGACTTTTGTTTACATAGTTCAATTGAAAGGCTAGTGAGATTGGGTATCCTAGTCCTTCATGATGTTAGCTTGAATATTATTATTAAAGCTTGTGTCCGATCCTCTCCCCTTTTCTTCTACTATGATGTGTATATGTATGTGGAGAAATGATATGTCTAATTTCTATTGTAATATTAGTTACTATATTATATGTCAAAATGTCAATAAGTTTATGGTTTCTATTCTTTTGTTTCACATAAGGTGTAATTATGCACACTTTCATATCATGTTCTAATTTTAATGATTGTGGTTTATTGACATAGTTAATCGTGATCTAATTTTCACTGTAATATTCGTTACCATATTAAATGTCAATAAGTTTATGGTTTCTATTCTTTTGTTTCACATAAGGTGTAATTATGCACACTTTCATATCATGTTCTAATTTTAATGATTGCATTTTATTGACATAGTGATCAAAATATCATCCACATGAGATCCCCTCTTGCCATTTGATTTGATTTGTCAGATGACGATGTTGGGGTTTGACAATTGAAGTTATGGGCCTACAAATTTTGATAGTTGGGTCATTCACCAATTATTAAGAGAAAGCGTGCCATTTGTCCTCAACTTAGATTTGCAATTTGGTTCCTATTCTTTTCCTTGATCATTGATTATGCTTTTTCCCAAGTAATGTTCTCATCCTCTAAGGATTATGCATTTTGTTGAAGTGCTTCATAATGTGGACATCATTTCATTAAATAATAACTAACTTAAAAACTGTCACATTATTGCCTTGATTACATATGGGCACATCATTACATACAATAACTCACTTCATTACTTCCATTTAAGACTTATGGTTGCTTTTCATGATCACTTTTGTGATGCAGATAGCAATAACTTTTCATGCTTTACCCTTATCAATGTGAAGATGGTGAGCTACTTTGTATGTCTTTTCTTTCTTTCCCACTCTCATGTATTCTATCTTGCATGAGATATCTTAAGTTCCCCTATATTTGGAGTGAAATAGAAAACAATAAATGTACACGGGCAAGACAATCATGTGTAGTACAAAAGGATAAATCTTCCCTTTGGTGTTGCTAACCACAAGGAGACATGTATTGTGACGTGATAACTTAAGCCATGCTTTTTAACTTAGAAAATTCACTCTTCCCACTTTGTAGGGTTCGATGGCCTCTCTTGACTACTTCTACATCGAAAGAGAAGGGTGGGATGGCATTTAAAGAAGGGGGAAGGGGGGAAGGTGAAAAGTGCCATCAAGGTACATATGGATTACTTCTTCCATCTTTTGCATAAAGTAGGCATTGAACAAAGTTTTAAAATAAGAAGAAAGGCTAGGTTGAAAGGAGCTAAGTCTAAGCCAAGGCTTCCTTTTCAAACAAAGAAAAGAGAAAGTAACCTAGTTTATTGATGATACCTTATCCATTGTACCATTGGATTTTTTTCATGCTAATAAAAAAAGATCATGGTAAACAACATATAACACTTGCACCCAGTCAAAATCTGATAGTGCTTACTTACAATTTATTATAGGAATTGAAGAAGCCAATTCATTAAGTAGTTAGGATTGTCATTGTTCCTTATCCTTTCATACCATTAGGTTGTAAGAAGCTCAAGCTCAAGTCCAAGCTTAAGAAAAGAGAGAGCATCCACCTTTGATGATGATACCTTATCCTTTGTACGATTGGATTTGCTTCATGGTGCTAATAAAATAGGTCTAATAAGCAACACATAACATGTTTGGCAAGTCAAAAATTGACAATCTTTACAAAGAGTCTATTACAAGGATTGAATAAGTCAATCATTGTATATTATCGTTATGTTAGAGAACAATTCAAGCAAGGAAAAAATCGACAATGTTTACATGAAATCTATTGTGAGAATTGAAGTCAATTCATTAAGTACTCAGGGTCCTCATTGTATATTATCCTTATCTTCCATGCACATTGCATATTGTAAACAATGCATTGCGAGTTTGGTTATATATTTTGTGTTCAAAGCATATATCATTGTACGTCCGATTTGGCTAGCTTATTATTGATCTATTATGTGACACGCGCTTTTTGGTGATGTTTTCTTATAGGTGATGATAACGTTTCTTTCCAGAAATTATTGTGGACAATTTGTGATAGTTGCGACACTTGCGCAACAAATTGCTTAAGCTTAGTAAAAAGATGCTGAGTCTTAAAAGAAAAAGACGGAAATATGCCGGCTTTCCTTAAGGGTATGGTGAGTCCCTTAAAAAGAGTAGAAGGCCAAAGGGAAGTATATAGGATGAAAGGAGGTACACGAGATTAAAAAAGGCTTGTTGAGTGTGAAGTCTTTTGTTTTTTCCGGTACCGACTCACCAACTCACACCCCCATGGTCTACTGAGAGGGGGGGCACATGGCCGTGACTTGCAGTGCCAGATAGCATAAGACATCCGTTTCAATGCAAAGCAATTAGGTTGAGGTGGGCGATAAGCGTGACCGCGTCCTCAAGCTCTTGAGTTGGTGTGAAGGAGTGGTGTTTTGTGATGAGAGAGAGACCAACCATCCTGAATCTGAGTCCTTGTAAGTTTGTAAAGATTATCCGAGTTAATTAGAGTAAATAAACTGCCGGAAGATGGATACCGGCTGCAGCCGGTTTGAAGACCGGCTAACGTTCGGCGGCCGTAGCTGGCAGCGGATCAAGGAGAGCCACAATTCAGAGAACACGTGGCACGACGTAGCGGAGTATGCGGCGGGAGATAAGCTGGATTTTAGACGACTTTTAAAAAATACCCAAAGAGGAAAAATTAAAAATTTGAGGCCCAGAGTGTAGATACGATTTGCAGGCCAACGTCACCCAATGACGTGGCACGATGGAGGCCTCCGGAAGCGCCACTTGGGATAATGGGTTCCAACCTGGAACCAGGGTTTAAGGTGTGGTTGAGTTTGCCGAGATCTTGGGGAGTTGCCAGTTGCCGGGAAAAGTATCCGGCGAGTGGAGCGGCGGGGCTTTTGTGGCCGGCGCAGCAAGAAATTCGGAAGGATTTCCGGAGTCCGGCGGTGTGTCTGCTGATGAACTTGCACCCTCAGCTGAAAAATCTACAGGATCTCGTGTCCAAATCCTTCCCATCCTGCTTTCGGGCAACACCTTGTCAGATTTCCCGACCCCTCTCCACAGCGGTACTTAGATTGTTCCTGAAATGAGCAGTCTTGTCGATAGTCTCGCTAATTGGACTTCATCTCCGGCTAGATTTCGTTCATCCTCACCGCTGAATCCCGCCTTTACAGAATGATGCTAGCTCACATCAAGGATCCTTCCTTATATCAGCCCCTTTGAATCGGCAGTTGGCCGACTTTGAGTTGGACGATTCAGGCGAAATTTGTTCTTCTTCGTAGTGCTCGGAAATTGGAGCTAGAATGGTTCCACTAGTGGGTAGCTTTGAATCACCTTATGCCGCCGTCGAGATAGACCGTCGCGGTTTTGGTGCAACAAGAAGAAGCTGCTAAGCTGCGCTAATCAGGTTTCTGAGCCAGTAGATATACTTCGAGCATCCTGAGCAATTCCGACATTTTCTTTTCTGGTCTTACATTCTTATTGTGTGCCTGTCCACCTAGAAGGGCATAAGCTGGTTTGAATATTGAGGTGGCGCAATATCAACGCCATTGTTCTCATCTCTCCAGTCGAGCCTTTGACTGAAAGACGTGGTGCTCATTTCTCTGGCGTTCTTGTAGCGGCCTTACTTATTTTAAGTGTTTCTCATGAGAACATGGTCTTGAGGAAGATTCAGTGCTTCCTAAGGGACATACAAACTCCATCGATGTAGAAGCGATCTTTTCAAGCAAGGTACGGCCCTGGGTGGTGTACAGTTTACTCGAAGCCCCACAGTGTATGTGAAGTTCTTCGGACTTTTGTTTTTCTCCTGTACTTTTTCCAAGCTTCTTCATCCCTGGACCTCCCAGAAACGATACCAGCGGATGCACCGAGCTTTAGAACACACTTGCAATGCTGCAAAATTGGCCTGTTGATTGGTATGGGTTCATCCTTTGCTTTTGATATACAATAGGTTGCCGAACTGGTGGTGGTTTTTTCAACGCCGTTCTTTTGGGAAGCTGGCTGCTGTACAGCTGTCCACTGGGTAATTTGAGGAGTCATAACGGAGCCTTGATATTGCCGAGGAAGGACCACAGTTTCAGACTTGATGTGAATCACAGGCCACAGGCCATGTCGGACAAGGGAAATGCTGCAAACTCTTCAAACAAAACGGTACAAGCTGATAAGCTGTCCCCTGGAAGCAAAGCCAACAATGACGTTGGAGTTCCTGATGTCTTTTCCGACGATGAGGTGGTCACATGGCTGCAATATCCTTTGGAGGATACTTTTGAAAAAAGCTACTGTTCAGATCTCTTTGCGCAATGGCCCTCCAGCATTGCAAAGACACCTTCAATTACAGGTGATGTGGCTACTGCAGGGCTTTCAGGCAACATTGGGAACGTAACAGGAATGGGGAAGGCTGGTAGTGAAGAACATGCAGGAAGCGGTCCTTTGTTAAGGACAACGAGTGCTGATGCTGCATTAGCATTGGGAGCTGAACGAGCTGCAGGGCTTGTTCAACAGGCCGGCCTAGAAGCTTTTGGTAAAGTCAGGACAACAATGCAACCGCCTCCAGGCTCTCAATCATCTGCACGACATTCCTCGTCCCAAAAGCTCTCTGAAGAGTCAGAAGCCTCAAAACCATCATCCTCGATGCTTTTCCCGAGCCTTCGGAATACCAGCTCAATTGTCAATAAGTTGCCTCTTCATCCTAGTCAAGGTGGGCTACGTTCGAATAGCACATGGCCTGTGGCTGGTCTCAGAGCAGAGGTTTGTCCTGCAAGGCCTCGATCTAATGCCCTTCTTTCTAAACACGACCAGGGCAAAGAACAGTCATCAGGAAAGAGCAAAACCTCTGGTTCGATCATCTCCAAGTCATCATACACGGTTAATTCTGGCTGTCCAAGAAAAGTTTCAGATTCATGCTTCCAGATTTCAAGCATGCAGCAAAGTGGCTGTAGCCACATCACCGAGGAAGCCACTGCGAAACGTTCTACCAGTCATTCATACAGTGTTGGAAGTAAGGGAGAATCATTTACTGCACAAGTGAATGCAAACACTTCAGAAAGATTGGCTCCTGCATCTGTGGGGTGTCAAAGAACAGAAGTCCGTGATATAGTTTTTCCATCCTGCTCCGGAGGGTCGCAAGTCAGTGTAGACATGAGCATGAAGGAGGCCTCCAGTGGGAAACGGAAAGCGGACGATTCTGAGTGCCAGAGTGAAGTATGTGTCTTGACACCTTATGTTTGATATGACTTAACCTTACTGTTGTTGGATCAAGGTTTAACCTTATTATAGTGGTTCTTGGGTGTGATGCCACTAACTGATACTCCTGTTGAACACAATGCAGGAGGCAGAGGGTGAATCCGCTGAAACGAAACAGCCACGCAAGTCTTCAAAGAGAAACAGAGCTGCAGAGGTTCATAACCTCTCTGAAAGGGTAATTGAGAGCTGCTTGATATCTATATACAAAGGATGTGTGTGTTCTCAAGTCTTGGCAAATACATGCGCTCCTCTTAATCAGGCTTAGTGTTGTGTTTAATAGAGAAGACGTAATAGAATCAATGAGAAGATGAAGACTTTACAGGAGCTTATTCCCAACTCGAACAAGGTCTGATCACTTTCTGTTTAGCTTCTTGGGCCTGCTCAACCTTTGCTCACTCCAAACGTGCATGACTAAATGAATGTACTGATTCATTTGTAGCATTGACCTGTTTTGCAGACTGACAAGGCTTCCATGTTGGACGAAGCAATTGAATATATGAAGACACTGCAGTTACAGCTACAGGTGAGTACTATAGATTCCTTTTGTATCATCCATCTGATTTTTGTCACCCTGTAGAATGTGGTAGAATAGAAGATGTCTGTAACTGCTTGGTTTTTGAATTACAGATGGTTTCCATGAGAAATGGCTTGAGTGTATCTCCCATGGTGCTACCTGCTGGGATGCCACACATGCAGATGGCTCAAATGGCTCCACTACCTTCAATGGGAGTACCAATAAGTCATGCAGGTATGGGAATGGGGATGGGGATGGGGATGGGGATGGGTGTCAGCATGATGGACTTGTCACAGGGAGTCACAGGAACACCACTTCATTCTCTACCAGCTACACTCCCTCATTTCAGCATACCATTTCAAGCGGCAACAGCAAACGGGTATCAAAATTGTAGTCAACCCTCCAGCAATATGGAGTTTCCTCCCTCAGACTTTCTGTCCTACCAACATACGCCCTCTCAGGTGCCTTTGTGCAAAGGTGATATATATTATGTGATTATGAAACAGAGAAAAGCATAACCTGATAACTTAATTTTGTATGGCAGACATCTGAGCAATTACACATGGGCCCACATAACATGTCATATGTGCAAATGCATCAACAGCAAGACCAGCCACAGCAACCTAGTCTTCCCAGGCAATCTACACCTGGCACCAGTGAATCCTACTATGAGCAGGTTTGTACAATGTCCAGCAATGCTATCCACGTGTGGTGGTTCATGGTTAGGGAGATAACGTCTGATACATCTATATATTTTTGTTGAAACTGTGCAGCTAGATAATGATGAGGTGAAAGCGTTGTAGCGTAGAGTTGTCATAATCTTGTGGTGTCAAGGACTACTCCCATTCCTTGTGGTGCAGAATGCTCGTCAAATTGTGAATTAATGTCTCAATCAGGGTACAATAAGCTCTGCCTTTGTTATGAAGGGTGCATTGTCTTTATTCAGTTTCTCACTTTCTAACTCATGATGGGTGTATGTGCTCCCAGATACTGACACAAGTCGGTTCATTGTAAAGTACGATTACTTATGAAAGTGTAGCCAATTGGCATCAGGCTCACAGACATTTTGCTCACTTTTCTTTGAAGGTTTTGAGCTACTATGAAAGACATGATTTATTATCTGCCACCTTTACATCACAGTGCTTGCATGACTTTTGCACCGGTGTTTGCTGCTAAACGATCTCTTCTGCATGCTCTTAGGAATGCTCGAAGCATATAAATTTATGCTTGTAATTCTTGTGAAAGTGTACAGCAAACGTATATTCTTGCTTTTGTTTCCTTAAAAAATAATATCTTCTGCATGCTCTTAACAATGCTTGAAGCATATTCAGCCCAAAAACCCAAAAAAAGTGTAGATCTTCCACCAGAGACTAACGTGACCTGTCGCTAACCTGCGCCTAGCCCAATTCTCGCCTGCGTTTGCATGGTAAATGTATATTGAGCTCTAGTTAGGTTAGACGTTCTAGCTTTGCTTTGAAGGTTGATAGCAATGGTAAATTGAAACAACTCAAAAATGCTAGCTGGAATATGGTGTACAAGAAAAATGTCTCACATCAGTTAAAGCGTTTTTGATATGCTAGATATAAGAGACTAGTTCTTAGGCTCATAAATTCTCTTAGCTTGTGTACGTCTTATTTAGCTTAGTAATCTAATCATGATGACTGTAATTCAGGGACACAATGAGGACGGCTTGCCTTTGGGCTGTTTTTCATTCTAGTTATTATATAATTTCAGCTTCTGGGACTTTTAAGGATCATTTCAGTACATGAGTCTTAAATCAAGGGTGGAGCCTCACAAGCCCACTCTTTTTCTAGTATCACATAGTACCCAATGTCAGATGATGTGCTTCCAAAAATGGCTTTGGAGGCTCGCTCAAACAAATTGCATCATTGACTGTGGTAGCTGGTGACTGATTTTGGCTACACCTCAAGGAGATACTTAAGCATTATGGGCTTGTTGAACTCACATAGAACATTGGGCAGCCAGACAAGATCCAACCACATGTCCCACGTTGCAAAGTGTAATTTCTCATGGATCAGGAAGAGACACTGTAACATAAACTTAATTTTTGTGATGAGACATACATGATATGCCGCCAACAATTTGCTGAGACTAAGAAACAAGCCTTCTTGGAACATGCATCCCATTCTCACTTCTGGGATAGGTTTCAGGAGATCATACAGACATCAAAGATGAGTTTTTCAAAGTGTTTCATACAGAGGCATAAGGGAAGCAATTGGCACACAATTCTTGGAAATCTTCAAAGTGTCACGTGGTCAGTGGTAACACATATGTTATGTAACACGAGCTGAGGAGGTCTTTGTGACATAAGCGATGATTTCAATGAGCGTAGGGACTGATGATGTACGCATTGAGAATAGGGAGAGAGATCTCAGGTAAATAGAAAATGTGATGCATGAGCTGGCCAATCAGTGAATATTACTGCATTTTTCTAATGGTCATTCCATGGTTTATATCTCACAATATTGTGAAGGCTCGTATACTCTTGTTCACTATCACGAGCACTCATATTCACTTTCATGTAGTTTGTTCTTTGCAGTATCATGTTGTTATGGCCTTCTATGAATAAATCTCTGTGATCTCAGCTTTATTCAAGACAATGAAAGTTGATGTGGTGGGCAAATTTACTTTCTAGTGTTTACCCTCGAAGCTTCAAAGTGCTTTTTGTAATGTTATTCTCTTTACTCCAGTGATTGTGATTTATGAGATGGGTCCTTTGCATAAAGTGAATTTTGGTTTTCCGCAATCTGGGTCATCAAGAAGTTGTATTTAATACTGATCTTTTCAAGGTCCCTTATTGCTCCACATTCTGCCTAGTCGAGGGGTCTCTTAGCTTCGAAGCACCTTAACCTGTTCTGCAAGGTTCATAGATCTATTCGATGAAACGGAAATTGGTATCTATTCTAGTTTTGTCCATATTTACAACAGCTGAAGTATGTTATCAACTGGTAAATGGAGATAAGGTTGAGAGATGCATCTTCAATGACATGATCCACCCCTATCCCTGGCTGCCCATCTCTATGTTAAGGATAAAAGAGTAGCATCATTGAGAGGGTGTGTCTTAGCCAAAAAAGAAAGGAAGAGCGGGGGGGGGGGGGGGGGGGGGGGGGGGTGTTGGAGGCATTTGGTTCTCACCCCCCCAGTTGTAAGTTAGTGTAGTAGGAAAATTTACATTCTAGACTTTAGTGTTATAATGTTATTCTATTCGCTTCAGTAATTGTCATTTAGGAGATTGGTCCTTTTCGCAAAGTGATTTTTGGGGTTTTCTAAGGTCAAGGCCATCAAGTACTTGTTCCACCCCCCAAGAAGAAAGTAAACTTCTATTAAGTATGACCAAATTACAAAAATACAGGATAATATCCTGTAAAGGCCTTTTACAAAATCATGCAGAAAAGAAGTGAGGCTGTTGTAACCAATCCAGAGAGTGGAAATGCCATGAAGCCCTGTAGTGTATATGAAGAGTAGACCATGGTCCCACTCTCTATGAAAGAAGCCCTATATTGGTATACAAAGAGTAGACCGTAGCTCCACTCTCCAATGAAAGAAGCTCTTCTAGCCACTGTGGCATGTGATAGGCCCTGAATCCGGCCTACTATGTCCTGCCAAATTAGTAAGGCTGGCAATGATCTTCCAGGCTGAGTCTATAGGATGAGATTGAGGTTTGTGCAAAGGTAATGGTGCTACATCTAGGGTGAGAAGCTGGAGGACTCCCCAGTCAAAATGGTGAATCTGCTCTCTGTAAAACAAGCGAGGAACGGACTGTGTAAGCCAGGCCACAAATCCACAAGTCATATAGTAAGTACTTCCTCATTTTGCCAAGCATGTGTACAATGCCTTGCCACATCATCTGGGCCTCTCTGCAATCCCAAATGCAATATTGAATGGGCTCTAATGCCGTGAAGCATCATGGGCATTTGGGACCTGCACCAAAGGCTTGTCTCTGGGTGCACGTGCTATACCAGCCAAAAGAACAAGTGTGATGCCAAAAATCCAGGTATCCATTGCATAGTTACCGGGTAAGGCCGTCCCTTCATCTGGAACCTAGGAATGCCATTTACTCAGGGTGATTATTGGGAATGCTAGGGAATGTCAAGCATACGAAACAGCAACGGAACATCTAGGGAATGCCTAGGGAATGTTCCCTAGGCCATTCCACAGGGGCTAGTCACTAAATGATAGTTTTCAGCTTTGCAAGAGCCAAGGAGTTCTTCTGTCTTGTGTCCAACTTCATGCTAATGGCTAGTTTCCTTGTTTTTCTATGCATCCATCATTGTTTTTAAATATATAGTCTTTAGATTCCTTCACCCTCAACTACACCACCATTAGTGATGTGGCATTCCCGTTCCTGTCCTTGTCCTCTTGGAGTCCATTCTTGTTCCGGAGGATGTTAACTATGATCCATTATAGGCTCCAAATTTGGGTTCATCTAGCATTCCTGACCGTGTAGTTGAAGAGTACAGTGTCCTATGGGGAGGTAATGCATTAATCCATCGGAACTCTCCTAGATCCCATGGTAAATAAGTTTTCAATGTTGCATCTTTGAAGGATCCCTTATTGCTCCATATTCTACCTAGTTGAGTAGTTTGTTGGCTTCCAACCACCTTTGCAAAGAAAGATTCAATCTATTCTACAAAGTTTATATCTCTATTGGATGAAATGAAATATTCTACTTTTATTCATGTTTACAAAAGCTAACGTTTGTTACCATCTGGTATAATGGAAATCAGGTGGAGAGTTGCATCTAACATGACATGGTCCTGTGAGGGTGCTATGGAAAATGAACAACAAAAGATAGCAAACACCACAATGAATGAACTGCGAAATGGAAAGATAGAGATTGCACAAAAACTCAGGAAAAGGCCCTCAATTGCTGGGCGAAACCTCCAAAGAATGAGATGATACAAAGGGGGGACTATATATAGCCCTAACCTCCCTCCAATTGGACCTCAATATAGGCCGACCTGGTCTGTCTAGTGGGCCGACCCACAGGCCGATCTGCCCCTACCAACAGGTCTGGTAAGGGGCCTGTTAACCTGACCAAATAGGTCGGGTCTGCTGACCAGGGGGTGGCCTGGTTGCCCCCCCATGCTGGCCCAGAATAGGCGCAGCCTAGGGTGGCTCCTGCGGTAGCAACACAGGTCCAAGAGGACCCTGAACAGCGCAGTATAGATGCACACCAGTCCTTGTGTCATATCCAACATCTTGGCATAGCCTACAAGCTCCTAGAATAGGCAAGAACTCCATTGAACCCTGGAAGACACGCCCAGGTACACAACCATCCCCCCTCCTACTCCATCCTCACATGGGCGGTCACGCCCACAAAAAAATCCTGACTCTACACTTGATTCAGGAGATGCTAACCGTAATACCCCCTCTTAGCTCCTGGATCATGAATCAGCCTCAAGGAGCTGTAATGAGCACCGAGCAACTGTTGTGATAGTGGCTTGGTAAACAAGTCCGCCGTCTTGTCAAAGACAAGGCTACGGTGGGTTGCCTTTTACTGCTCCATGTGATTGCTGCTGATCCGAGGGTGAAGCAATATCCTGTGGTCGAGTGGCGAGTGTGTGGATCTCCTCCCCAATCAGAATCAGTCCTGCCTTGTAGTTGGATCCTAGACTGCTACCCTGCCTTATAGAATAATCCTCATTGATGTGTACCCTGTAGATGATACTCATCCCTGCATCGCAATGGGTCTTCTTCAGTGTCTGCATAAAGGAGCTCAATAGCCCAAGGAGCAACTGAGATCCAATCTGGTGTTGAGAAACCAGATCAGGGATCCAATCAGAAGCGGAACAGGTGGCCTGGTACTCAGCCTTGGTTGAAGACAAGGCTATGGTGGGTTGCCTTTTACTGCTCCATGTGGTTGCTGCTGATCTGAGGGTGAAGCAATATTTTGTGGTCGAGCGGCGAGTGTTTGGATCTTGTCTCCAATCGGAATCAGTCCTGCCTTGTAGTTGGATCCTGGATAGCTGCCTTACTTGATAGAATAATCCGTGATCATGCGTACCCTGTAGATACCTGAGGATCCTCATCTTTGCATCCCAATGGATCTTCTTCGGCATCTTCATAAAGGAGCTCAACAGCCCCAAGAAGTACCTGAGATCCACTCTGGTGTTGAGAAGCCAGATCTGGGATCCAATCAGTAGCGCAACCGACAGCGTGGTACTCAGCCTCGATTGAAGACAAGGGTGGGTTTCCTTTTACTGTTCCATGTGACTGCTGCCGACCAAGGGTGAAGCAATATCCCATGGTCGGCGAGCGTTTGGATCTCCTCCCCAATTGGAATCACTCGGATCTTTTACTACTCCCCTGCCTGATAGAATAATCCTCGATCACGCAAACCCGGTAGATACCTAAGTATCCTCATCACGGCATCCCAAAGGGTCTTCTTTGGCATTTACATAAAGGGCCTCAACAACCCCAAGGAGTAGTAGAGATGCAATTTGGTAGTGATCCAATCAGCTTACGGTACTGACCCCGCTGGCTCACTGGGTCATACGTGGACACTTTGGTGTTGGGATTGGCAATATGTGTCCCATGGTTGCCCGTAATGAAAAGGTCATTGACGTACATGATTATAAGGGTAGCTAGACCATCTCTTTGAAAGACGTACATATTCGGATATGCTTGTGACCTTCGAAAACCTTTCGTAGGAAGAACTCATCAATTTTTTGGTTCCATGCTCATGGGGCCTTCTTGAGTCCATATAGGGCCTTCTCTAGACTTAGATCATTTGTGTTGATTTGGCAAAACCCTAGGGCTGCTCCACACAATCTCCTCATGTGGGTCTCCATTGAGGAAAGTTGATTTGACATATATATGAAAAATCCGCTATTATACTAATGAGCAGCAACTGCCAAGACCGCCGTCCTGAGAGTAGACATTGGGGTAGTGGGGGAAAAAGTGTCCTCATAATCAATCCCTGGTCACTGTGAATACCCTTTGGCCACAAGTCTAGCATTGTGCTTGTCCACAGCTCCATCCGATGTATACTTGGTCTTGTAGACCCACTTGAGATGGCATCTATTTGTCAAAGTCGACATCCCTGCTAAGGACAATCTCTGGCCTCATAGGATCATACAAGCGATACCCTGTCGACGGAGAGTTATACCCCACAAAGGTTGTCTGGGTGGATTTGACATCGGGAATGAAGATGTAGGCATCATATCCAAACACTCGGAAATGAGAGATTAGGCTTCCTCCCAAAATATGCTTCAAAAGGTGTTACCTTAGGAGCAGCGGAGGTTAGAGAACGGTTGATGATGTGGACCGCCGTAGCCATAGCCTTTGCCCAGAGAACTTGGGAACATCATGATGCGCCAACATGGTCCGAGACATCTCCACGATAGATATTTCTTCCTCTCCACTACCCCTACCTTGCAAACTATCGTCGGATGCCCTTCCTTGCACAAGACTCGTCAAAGACTTGGGAACATAATTCACCACCCTTGTCAGCCTTAAGGGCTTTCAAGGTTAACGTGAACTCATTCTCCACAAGAGCACACCATTCTAGAAACCGGTAATATGCCAAGACTTGGGAACGTCATAGGGCCGCAGAGATCCACATGAACCATCTCAAAGGGTTTAGAAGCTTGCCTGGTAGCCTACTTTGGAAAAGCCTCTCGATGTTGCCTTCCCTGTAAGCATGAACTGCAGTGACCGTGCTTGTTGCCATATCAGGTAACCCAAGAACCATTTGTTACCACGTAGCTCGCCGTAGCGCATCAATGTTCAAGTGACCAAACCTGAAATGCCATTGGTCACCTTGAGGGGTCCCAATGATCGAAGAGAGGGCCGGCAATGTGTAAATAGGTCACCAAACCTGAAATGGCACAGGTCACCTTGAGGGGTCCCAGTGATCGAACAAGACTATTGTGCCAAGTTTGCATGTCTCATGAACTGACAATCGTGCCCTCCTAGTAGCTATTTGACACTTGACGAGCGCCATTGTAACCCTCGTCGGCTGTACCCCAGGTCTAAAAATGGAAGAAATGTCAGTGAGTGTGGATGGATCAGGTAAGGCCCCTTGCTCCTGTCTATGTGATCTGATGAGACGCAACCTGTGTCAGAACGCCTCATAAATGAAAGTGGCCAAGCATCTTTGGTCTAGGTATGAGAGGACTCTGGAGAGGCCCTCGAACCCATCTCTGACAAGGCAATGGTATTGTCCACGGATCTCATAGTAGACTGGGCAACGAAAGACGTCCTCTGATTCCACCTTTTGTCGATCACATAGTGTGCAGATATGACTCTCCTTGGGGATCCCATCTGCTCGCCCACTCTCGATATGGAGTCGGTGTGATGACACGCAGAACTATCCAATGGCAATCTTGAATGAGTGGGGTAGGTGAATCTGGGTGTACCTTGGTGGGATAATGAATCCCTTCTCAGAAATGTGTAGGTAGTGGTCTCGATAGAAACTAAGCTTCACAGGACACTCTATCTGTGCCAACCAGGTCCTGAATGTGTGTAGCTGTAAGAGATCCTACCGGATGATTGGGTCGAACTCATTGCCTTGAAACGGGTCAAACGGGGCATCAATGCTATAGTGAAAAGAAGGCAGCTTGTCTATATGGAAACCCAATCTCTCAAACCATATGCATGTGTGTGCATACCACCATCTCTAATCACCCTGAGCAACCAATGCCATAGAAGATACTAATGCCAACCAAGGTAACTTGCATCGCCCTGCGGTACAAGAGCCATATGCCCGCATTTGGTATAGGTAAGTAATAGTCTGAAATGCTACATCTAACTATAGTGGGGAAGCCCCAAACTCAGCTTGAATGATCTGATGAGGAATAGATGGCTTGATGTGGATCATTCGTTACAACAAGAGAACCTATAATCTCTCCACTTGAGTCCACTCTGTGTCAGATAGATCTGGCCCCCAGCAATAGCTCCCGTACATGCCCGTAGGTCAGACCAAGGAGTCAAAAAGAAGAACCTTGGTCCAGGGTCCTGAAAATGTGAGTGAAAGCACTGTCTCTCCAGTTGGGCAGGAGAGGCGTATCCTCTCTACTTAGACGAGCCTGCATCTCGTCGGCCTCATAGTGAAGATAGGTCTAGAGAATAGAACTCCTAGGTAAGTGTATGATGAGACAATCTCAACTGGTGCCCCGTCAAATGTGAACTGCTTTGTGTGCTGCTGCCCTGGAGGTGTTGAAGATCATAACCTTGGTTTTACCAAGGTTGACCTTCAAATCATGGGAGTCACAAAAAGCTAGTAGTGCATCTAGATGTCTTTGGAGCCCTCAACCAATAGGATAAGAGTACCATATCATCAGCATACAATAGGATCTAGAGCGTGTAGCCGGCGAGAGAGCAACCAGCATCTCCTAGGGTCCTCCTAAAAGACTCAAGGTGGTCTATATAAAGGCCAAACAAGGTCGGTGAGAGTGGGCAACCTTGTTTGACCCCAATGGTGCTCATGATCTCATCTGTCCCTCCCCCACCCGTACGAACTCTGCTCGAAACCCTCTCGTAAGGTCCCATAATATATCTCTTGGCCATAGTCCAACTCCTGCAAGTGCCTGCTGAGAAGTGCTCGTGATACCATGTGCCAGACTAGTATTTGTGAGTGTTGAGGGGGACCGCTGTTCAAGAAACCGTTGCCAAAATTCTTTGGAGTTATTGCTAAACAAGGTGTTCAGTAATTCTTTGGAGTTATTGCTAAACAAGGTGTTCAGTAATTCCTCATCGTTTCGGCGAATATAGTTTCATTTCTTTTGGCGAAGTAGACGACGATACTCGTGTAATGTTTCTGCTTTGCTCAGTAGGCCATGTTTGGACTCGAATCGGAGTTGTCGGCGAAGAGCCCTACACCGTCATCGTACCAGCTGTTACATGGCATGGACCCTAGAGGTAGGGGACGGTCTAGGGTAGGGAACGGTTAGAGCGTGTGGTATACGGGAAGGTGTGGATGGCAGCCTCGTGCAGTGATCGACTAATCAAAGCAGCCCGGTCCTCTAGGAGAGGTTGTGGTTAATATCAATGAGTAGAGCATAGAGTTGTGCAGAATATATTGGTGAGAGGTTGTGATTGAAGTGTATGTCATGATAAGTAGTGTAAGTGGGTGGTGCAGTGGGTGGTGTAGCAAGACGAGGGGTGGTGGTACTAAAGAAGAGATATCTATGATCAGCCCCAGGGGGAGGTGGTGAAACAGAGAAGTCTGCGATGTGTTATGTGAAGGCAGGGGATCCCCTCCATGTGGAAAGTAGGTGAAGCCACTAGAGGAGGGCCATCGCTCAAAACCATTATAGAGAATGAGAGATGCTGGAGTGCATGTCCATAGGAGGTAATAGGGCCCCGTCTATTAGCAGACACTTGTGAAATGCCAGTGTCAGCGAGATCTATATCAGGAAGTAAAACAACGTCCTCACGAAAATCTAGCAATGGCACTTGACATGCTCCCGTCCTCGCGTTGAAGTCTCCAACTAGGCGAACATCTCTGCGGCTCAAAAAATCTATGATATTTTGATGGAGAGGTGTGTATGGTGATGTCTCAGCCTCCTCCTGCACTGCCCTGGCGAAGTGTGATGTCTCTAGTGGAAAGTAGCAGACTGCTATGAAGAGATCTCAACCGGCCGTGTATCGTAATCTGATTCAAAGGAATCTAGAGTGTGGGTCTCTCGTCTCGATCGCCCCAATGAGAAATGATCTATACAGGATTGTCACTCCTCTTGAGCCGTGTAGTCCACGTGTCTCCCTCATCTCCTGCCTATAGGTTGACTCCCAAGTATATCCATTGACCATCAGAAGGGGGCGCTCTTGGCTCTGATGTGTCTCTATGAAGAGATCTCAACCGGTCGTGTATCGTAATCTGATTCAAAGGAATCTAGAGTGTGGGTCTCTCGTCTCAATCGCCCCAATGAGAAATGATCTATACAGGATTGTCACTCCTCTTGAGCCGTGTAGTCCACGTGTCTCCCTCATCTCCTGCCTATAGGTTGACTCCCAAGTATATCCATTGACCATCGGTAGGGGCGCTCTTGGCTCTGATGTGTCTCTGTGTAGAAGACTATGTCTCTTCCTGTGTAGGACGCCGAGAAATTCCCAAGCTCTGACCAAGGGTACCATTACAGTTACAAATGGTGCAAGCGAGGGTCTCGGTATCCTACGTCTCATAGACCCTGCCTCATCCCCCTATGTGGGAGGACGGTAAGGTGATCGGTGAGGTCCGGTAGAGGCGTCCATCCTGCACTACTGCCCACTTCCCCTCCTTGTGAGCCACATCTTGGAGCTGCAAGAGGGCACGTCTCTTCTCTATTTGCAAAGGAGTCTGGTCTTCATCCATAGATATTTTGGGATGATCCTGTAGAGCCGATCTACGACACAGAGCTGCCAAATGTGCCTTAGTGTCTTTGAAGCGTATAACAAGAGGCTACTCTCTGTTGGGGTCTCTCCCCACTTGCCATGCTTCCACAATAGCATGATTAGGAACTCCCAATGTGGTCATCACAAAGGTGGTTGCGTTGTCCATCGATGAGATATCTGTCCGTTGAATCCCTCGGACTCTGATGTTGAGAGCCTTAGTGACCCTCTGCTGCTGCTTCTGTTTTAAAAGGTGGCTAAAATGGTTGCCTTTGCAGGTTCTCGCTTCTGTACATCCACCCATTTGGAAGTCTTTGCTATGGCCGACTGCATGGTGGCTATCTGGGTCTCCATTGCTTCCTGGTGTGCCGCCCGAGGTCGTGCTCAGAGAAGAAACCTCCTTCTTGAGCTCTATGATGTCCTACCTGAGCTCCTGGATGAGATTGGCTTACTGCTGAATAACAAGCGCTTGTTCCTGAGTCAAACGGGCTTGCTCTTGTGCAAATCTAATCAGCTCCACCGCACGTGCACGAATGTTGTGCACCTCTATGAAAAGAGACTCCCAGAGATTAGGTGGGTCAGCCAATGGGTAGCCCGGGCCTCTCAGAATCTCGGGGTGGGGCTGGATGGTAGGTGGTGATCGAGTGAACTGAGCAGAAAGAGGGGATACTAGTGATGAGGTTACTCTAGTAGAGTATTGGAAAGAGGGTCGGCGAAGGGGGAGGGGTGAAAGGGAAGGGAAAGAAAATTGTAGGCCAGTATGGATATCTGGAGTCTGTGAAGTAGGTGGTGAAACTGGTGTAATAACAGTAGTTGATGTAGGTGTCGGATTTGAGGTGGAAGGCCCTGCTGTGGTTGTGGAAGTGGATGTTGAGGACCCTAAAGTAGATGTTGTTGTTGATGATGAGGATGATGGCACCACTGAGATGGGTACTGTAGCATTCTTCGTTATTGCTTTGCTGCCCACACCTAGCCCGCTCCTGTTGACACATCTGTTGACATCCTCTAGAGTTAGTTGCTTTGGAATCTTGTACTCTTTCTTGTTTCTCCCCTTATCCTTTTCTTTGTCATTCTCCCCTTCTCCTTTCCCCATATCGTGATGCTAATCCAAACTTTTTCTTTGTTTTGTTTGGACAGGTACTTGAAGCATCACAATCTAGGGGCTGTGATCCCTCATGTGGGTTCTCCAACCCATTCACCCCACATTAGTCTTGGCAAAATAGGAGCAGCTGAGAGCAAATGAGGGGGGACTGGCAGGGAGAGAGGCCGAGTGTGAGTGGGAAATGGGGCTGAGTGTGAGTGAGGGGGCTGTTGATGGTGAGGATGGGGGTGTATGACAGCGGGTGAGGAGGTGAATGGAGGCGTAATGAGGAGGCGCATGGACAATGGGGCTGGAGGGGAGGGTGTGGAGAGGAGGCTGTAGGCGGAGCTGGCTGTAGGAGGGCTGCAGCGTGGTGGAATGTGCTGCAGCAGTACGGGCGGGTGGGAGGCTGTAGTGCAGGTGAGGAGGGGCTGCAAGAGGCAGCACGGGTGGCAGGGACAGAGGCAGCATGACGGTGGGGTGCTGCAGAGCAGCGTGGGCGGAGGGAGATGCTAGGGAGGCAGAGGGACCTGCAGGTGGGCGGAGGAAGCTGCAGGCGGGATGGAGTTGCAGGTGGATGGGGGAAGCTACAGGTGGGAGAGACATGGCGGAGCAGCGAGTAGGGAGGTGTGGGGTGCAGGCAGGGAGGAGGTGTGGGGTGCGAGCATGAGAGAGAGAGAGAGAGAGAGAGAGAGAGTTTATTAAAGTCTTCGGAAGACCGATGGGTCTATGAGGCTGTGAAAAACCTGATACAATGAGCTGTGGTAGTGGAGCTACTAAATGAGCATCCACACCAATGCAGAATGCAAAAAATGCAAAATGGCAGTACTAATTCCTAAGTACAACATAGTCATGTCGATAATTGACTAAATATATCAATCTCATCATCATCATCGACATCATCATCATCATCAACAGCAGGACATCAGGATGGATGAGGCAGTGGAAGTGGAGGCATGAGGTTAGCAATAGAGCGCTGTCGGCCCCTCAAGGGTGCAGTCTTGGTACGTCTCTTGGTTGTAGCTCTGCGTCTAACTAGGGCCATTGTGACCCCCATTGGTCGGGCTCCGACTCTAAACAAGGAGGGGATGTCCCCAAGTATGATCTGTGTGTCAACCCTTTGTCTGAGCTGTTCGGTCACGGGCTCTGGGTCACGGTCATGTCAAGGTCTCATCTCGTGGGGGTCTATGTGTTTTGCTGAAAGAATTCCGTGATAGAGCTGTGAGAAGTATCAGTCGAGGAAGAAGTTTTCTCCTGTCTCCGTGCTTGGAGTATCCTCTCACGGTTTCTAAGCACCTCATGAATAACACCAGCCAAACACCGCTGGTCTTGGTAGGAGAGGATACGGACCAAAACCCCATAACTATCTCTGAAGAGGTAGTAGAAACGCCCTCGGATCTCATAGTAAACAGGACATCTGAAGATGAAATGCTCCTCTGTCTCAACCTCCTGCATGTCACACAGTGTGCATATGTGCCTCTCCCTGGGTAACCACTCTGCTCTGTCGCTCTCGATATGAAGTCTGTGTGAAGAGACCCGGAGAGAGAAAGAGAGAGAATAGAATAGAATGTTGTATTATCGTCCTCTGGGGGCCGAAAAACGACCCATGGGACCTCATCTGATCAGAGAAGATACAAAAAAGGAAGTCTCTGTCCTCCAAAGAGGAAGGGGTGATAAAGTAACAAAGTATCACTGCTTTATAGCCTACGACATCGTGCATTGTTCTCTGTGCTTAAGAATCCTACCAATATATGTGCCCAGTGCTTCTGTCTCCACGTCCTGCAAATCACACATTTGGCAAATTCGTCGATCTCTTGAAGTATCTCCCCAGGCTCCTCTCTCCACCTCTAGCATATGAGAACGGGTACGCATACTTGCAATATTACGCCTGACATTAATAGGTATGGGAATGCTTATGTATCTTTGAACATTGTCCTTTGCTTGAGCATATGTGCTCCAATAGCTGGGACTAATATGTTGACAATAGTATTCAAACTTAGCTCTTTTCTTAGCTGATTGCCATTTGTGATGCAATGCTTCAAGGAGCGCTTTTTGTAGTGCCTCCTCATCCATTTTGTCTGAGGGGCTATCTAAATATGAGGCAACTTCCCACCTTTGGAACCAGCCATGAATATCTAGCCACCATCTTGAGGATAGCATCTTACTCTTATTTATTTTTTGAAGTCTTCTACTTGCTTCCCATGCCTTTCTTGGTAGTCTGTGTATGTCCATGGCCTTGACCTTCTTGATGTATTTGAAAACTCTTTCCAATGCCCTTATTTCAATTGGTTTGGTGCCAGTCTCTAGAAGCATGATTGAGTAGGGTGTGGTAATTTTGATTCCCAAGTGCCTTCTGATGAATGATTTTCGCATCTTCTCAATATCATCCCCTTTTGATGTTGAGATACTTCCTCCCCAAACTTCCACCCCATATAACACTATCTGTACAACATATGCATCAAAAAGGATTTGTCTAATACCTCATCTTATAGTGTCACTATTCCTGCAATCATTCTCAAACTGATAGTACTTACCCCACCCTGCATCAATCCTTCTTTGAACACAATCACTCCACCTGTGATTTGCTGGTATATCCACCCCTAGGTATTTGAAAGTTTGCACTCTTTCAATTTGCTGGCCATTGTACATAATATTTGGTGTGTTTGCTGGCTGTACTGTTTTGACTATCATCATCTTTGTTTTGTTGACATTAACAGCAAAGCCATTTTCCACACAAAATTTATGAAGTACATGCATCATCCATCCCACCTTTTCTGCTGTGTGTGAGAAGAAAACAACATCATCTGCATACAACAGCAGTAATACAGCATATCCCAAGATTTGAGGGCTGTCTATGCTCTTTTCTTGTAGTGTCTCCTCGACCGATTCTTCTAGTCTATCAATGCATAAGCCAAACAATGTAGGTGACAGTGGGCATCCCTGTTTCACCCCCATATTGCTGTAGAACGCTGTTGATAGCCCATTTTTTCCCTTGAGTTGGCATGTTACCTTCTCATATAGCTTGAAAACTGCTATCTTGAGTTGGTGTGGTACTTCCAACTGCAACATTCTCTCCCATAAACTGTTTCTGGGCACCATATCGAATGCTTTCTTAAAATCTATAAAGCAACAAAAAAGGGTTTTGCCTTGTAGCCTACCCTCCTCCATTAAAACTCGTATAGTGACCAGATGATCCACAGTGCTGTGAGCTTTCCTAAAGCCTGCTTGTCCAATGGCCCTTTTTTTATGCAACTCTGCCCAGAGGCTGAGTTCTGACTCAATTATTGTGCTAAACAGTTTTGCCATTGTGGAGCTCACCGTTATGGTTCTATAATTGGTAAGTTGATTGCGGTTCCCTCCTTTGTAAAGTGGCTTTATCCAATTCTCTTGCCATTCGGGTGGAAAACCATTGAGCATTGCATCATTGAGTAGCCCTACTAGGCATCTTCGTGTGTATTCATTTGTCCATTTTATAAGTTCTGCACTCAATTGCACTGTGTCCGATGCTTTTCCATTAGCCATCTTCTTCAGCCCTTCATTCACATCATCCAACGAAGAGACGTTTGGGCCATTATAATGAACTATCTCTGCTGTCATAGGTGGGGCTTGGGTGTGCACATACAATTGTTTGACATATTGCTGCATTTCTTCCTCTGTGAAGTCCCCTATTATGTCTCTTGGTCTACCTTTAGTGCGTCTCCATGTCCCCTTTGGGTTTTTAGCAAAATTGATAGCGTCTTCCCATTCCTTTTCCAGTAAATATTTCCTCTTCTTTCTTCGAGTGAGTGTATGGAAGAGCCTTTCTGCTTTTTTACGTTCCTCATCATCTGTCATTAGTTTCAACTTTATCCTGGCCACTTTGCAATCCTTATCAAACCATTTATTTTGTGGCGGACCCTTCCTGCATGCTTTACCACTCTTTTTCTTGCCTAACGCAATTTCTCCTGCTGAGAGCAAAATCCTTCTTGTTTCATCCCAATTTAATTTGCATATATCCTTCATTAATTCGTCAACAACATCAGCATATTTCTCTCTTTGATTTAGGCATAGTCGGAAGGTCCAATGTTTAGCTATTTGCTTTGCAAGTTCTGCTTGATGGGGCATATGCGTCTCAACATAGAGGGGGGTGTGATCTGATTCCGGGTACTTAGAACCGATTGTAAAATCAGTCACAAGATGTATTGCATCGAGCGAGATCAATGCATAATCTATTACGCTAGATCCTCCACTAGGTGGGAAGCATGTTGGTACCCCTGTTTGTGGGTATAAACCTGCCCCATTCATCACGATCAAACGGAGGCCATTGATCATGCTGGTTAATGCGTCACCATGTGCATTGACCTTCTTATCATGTGAGTGACGGCACCAACTATGATCTATGTGCATTTCCTCTTCTTTGTTGTACTCATGCTCTGTGAGGGGCTGAAATTGTGTGTCCCCTATACGCGCATTCATATCACCCAGCACCATCACATGTCCTTCCAGTCTGAAATGTGCCACATCCAAGCATAGGTCTCCATATGGATCTGATGCATCTTTACCAAACCTTTGATAAAATGGGGAGTCTTGATGTGGGATATAGCATCCTGCAATAAATAGTGGCATTGACTGCGTTTTGACCTTGATCCATATATACCTTTTATGTGGATCATCTTTGCATATACTCAACATGTCTTCTAAGTGCTCTTTGCATAAGCATGCCACCCCTCCTTGCCCACGTTTACCAACATTTGATTGCCATAGAGAGTGCACTTTGTAACCATGAATTGGGGGGAGTCTGCATATGTCCCTTTCCCATGTCTCAGCCAGAAAGATTATATCAGCATTTTCAAGCACGTCATTAAGGCCTGCCCCTTTTTTCCAAGGGAAACCCTTGCAATTCCAAAACATTATCTTGAGACTTTGTTTGGTCCCATGGGTAGCGTACCCCTAGAGATTATTGCCTTCTCTTGCCTCTTGCCTCTTCTTACGGGCCTCATAGAGTTGACGTCTCTCTTCTTGCTGTTTGGGTGCCCTATCCTCAGTCACAAAATAAGAAGTTCCTTTTAGATACACCTTGCTACTATCCGATATAATTGCTCTCTTTCTTGTGTCCATCATTGTACAGAGAGAGAGAGAGAGAGAGAGAGAGAGAGAGAGAGTTTATTGAAGAGGATTGAAGGAAGGAGAGAGGAGAGGGCTGGAAAAGACAATGAACAGGCTTGCTGCCTAAAGTACCTTCATGCCTTTGCTGTCCCGGCCCTCGAAACACCTCCTCTTTGATCTGAAAACACCCTTCAAACATGTTGCCCCTTGCTGGACACCCAAACAGTCCACACCTCCTTACATTCCTCTTGAAACAGCTCTGAACAGCAGCCTGAAACTCCACGCAATTCGCTGGCACCGAGTGCCCTCCACGTCTCAGGTCTTCAGCCAACCTTTGGCCCTGATACCATGTGAGAGTGCAGCAGACACCATAAGCAATGAACTGCGAAATGGAAAGAGAGAGACTGCACATGACCTCAGGAAAAAGGCCCTCAACTGCTGGGCAAAATCTCCAATGAATGAAATGATACAAAAGCGTAGAAGGGGGGGCCGGT
Organism: Dipteris shenzhenensis; assembly: GCF_047967505.1. Lineage (NCBI taxonomy): Eukaryota > Viridiplantae > Streptophyta > Polypodiopsida > Gleicheniales > Dipteridaceae > Dipteris > Dipteris shenzhenensis. Next base: position 29,649,214 of record NC_141626.1, read on the forward strand.
CTGCCCCTACCCATATGTGGGTAAGGGGCCTGGTAACTTGACCAGGTAGGTTGGGGCTGCTGACAAGAAGGTGGCCTGGTTGGCCTCCCATGTTGGCTCAGAATAGGTGCAGCACAGGGCAGCTCCTGCGACAGCAAACACAGGTCCAACAGGACCCTGAACATAGCACTGCACAGATGCACACCAGTTCCTGTGTCATATCGAGCACCCTGGTGCAGGCTACGAGCTCCTGGAACAGGCTGGAACTCCATGGAACCCTGGCAGGAAGACACACTGAGGTACACAAACATCCCCCCTCCTACTCTATCCTCACATGTGGGGGCACACCCACAATACGGCCCTCACTCTACATATGATATAGGAGCTGCTAACTCTAACAGGTCCACCCTGATGCCCTGGCTGCATAAGGATAAAAGAGTGTTGGCTGCATAAGGATAAAAGAGTGTAGCTTTGTTTTGAGAGAGGCGGTTGTCTCGACCAATAAAAGGAGAAAATTAGAGAGGGAGGTTTGTGACATGTCTATGTTTTTGAAATACCCATGGTCCTAGTTGAGCAATCTCTTGGCTTCCAAGCACCTTTGTAAAGAAAGATTCAATCTGCTCTACAAGGTTTATAATTGGATGAAATTGAGTATTCCGCTTTTATCTGTATCTACAAATGTTGAAGTATGTTATTAACTAGTGTGATGGAAATCAGGTTAAGAGATGCAGCTAGTAAGACGGCTGCATATGTCGAAGTTAAGGATAACTAGATTGCTTGGCCAGCTGGGATCTTGATGAATACTTCTCTCTTTTGCTATCTTGTTGAGGTTCACATGAGTCACGTTGTCAGAAATGATGCAGAAGATTGATGTTCAATTGCATGCAACCTTTTCTAGAGATTTCGTTATCATCCAGTCCTGCTTGCACTTGATGTTATTCATGTCGACAGTAAAACGTAGTTTTTCTTTTTTTTGGAGGAAGACAAAATTCTTTGCACTGTAAGCAAATCTATTGTCATTCCACTTCGAGCGAACAACGGGGAGATGTATTTCAGAAATGTATAAATAATAAATCAAAACCAAATTGAGACAGAAGCATGCAACTGTGATAGGAATAATCCAAACCCAAAGCTGCATTGCATGTACGACAAAAGTTCCAGCACCATTTGCAACTTCATTGGATCCCTTTTTTCGAAGGCACAAATGTTTATTTTTTGGGTCAAATTATGTTCCTACGCTTTAGAAAATAGTACTTCCGCGCTCTAGCGGGATGGCCCTCGAGCGTGTTGTAACCTAATGGACCTACTGTGTTGTGGCTCCTTATGTAGTACTGCTCACTGGGAAAAGAAAAACGGCTTGGTTACACGAAGCATATAAAATCAATAGATCAACTTACTCTAATTACACTAGAATGAAATGAGACTACCGTAGAAGAACGATTCTTGGGAACGCTGGAAGCTCCTTTACGCCGATTTGTGTTTTTGTTGGAAGAAATCTCCTTTGCAACGCCTCCTTGAGAAATGGATTTACTGCAGGTGGAAGAAAGCGCCAAAGCATGCAAGGCATAAGAATCCTCACGAGTCAGCTCAAAGTGACAGTCTTTGTCATCTCTGATGGAGAGATGAAGTCGCTGAGATGAATGGAAACGCCAGTTTCATAGGATTGTTACTCACACAAATGAAGAAGAGGTTACGAAAGAACCTGCATGTGATAATTCGACTCGCTCTGTCGTCTCAATCTGGTTTTCAAACTGCCAGCGCCCTAGTGATCACGGGACTTCGACTCCTTGGCATGAAACTCATCCACATCGTAGGTCACCAAGAGGCAATTCTCTGATGGTCTGAGAGGAAACACGCACAATTGATTTGCTGCAGGTGGAAGAAAGCGCCAAAGCATGCAAGGCATAAGAATCCTCACGAGTCAGCTCAAAGTGACAGTCTTCGTCATCTCTGATGGAGAGATGAAGTCGCTGAGATGAATGGAAACGCCAGTTTCATAGGATTGTTACTCACACAAATGAAGAACAGGTTGCGAAAAAACCTGCATGCGACAATTCGACTCGCTCTGTCGTCTCCATCTGGTTTTTAAACTGCCAGCGCCCTAGTGATCACGGGACTTCGACTCCTTGGCATGAAACTCATCCACATCGTAGGTCACCAAGAGGCAATTCTCTGATGGTCTGAGAGGAAACACGCACAATTGACAAGCAAAGTAGAGGATTCTTGAGGCATACGAATGGTGTACACAGAAGAAGCTGGTGGGAGAGGATGTGAAGGGAATAGTGAAGTAACAAGTTTGAATGGAAGCGATCAAGAGCGTTGCAGGGTATTCCAATCTGTATATCTTGAAGAAGATTTGGAAGCCTACCTTGATTGAATTTGGCAAAGCCTACGTTACAGAGCCTTCATGCTTTCGTTTGTCCGTTTCACCTATATTTAAAGGTTTTGCCTTGGCTTTTTACGCAGTTGGCTTTTTACGCAGCTTTTCAAAAGCTTTCAAAGCTTTTGGGCTTTCAGAATTTAAAAAATCTAAGGGTGTATATTGTGCCATGTGGAAGCGCAGGATTTCAGAATTTGAAAAAACGTCCTAGTGCTGGCCAAGTAAAAAAGTGTACATTGTTCAAGGAGGGGGTTGTATTGACCAAAACAGAAAAGGAGAGAGGGGGTTTGTGATGCGTCTATGATTTTGACGTAGCTCAATGATGTCGTTAATGGTCCCTTCTTGGTTGTGCATTTAGTTGCCACTAGTCTACGAGATGAATCTATGCAAACTCTTAGATCAATGAGAAAAAGGATTCAACCACTTACTGATTATGTATGTATACATACATAGACACGTGTGTGCGTGTGTGTACAATTATGTATATATATATAAAATAAATATATGTATATACAAGAGCTTGCACGTGCGCACACTCTTTTTCTTTTGGGGGGGTGAAAACTTTGAATGCTGTATATTACAAGTAGCTATCCCAAAATTGGGAAGCTAAAAAAGCACATCAAGAGAAAATTTCCGTGTAGGACAAATATACATCGTAGTCTATGTAGTGAGTTTGCAAACAATCAAATAGCGATTGCTGCAAAGAACGATGAAAGAAAACACAAGTATAAAAAATAGGATCACCAAAGACTCTGTGGTTTCTATCTTTCCAGAGAGTCCAGAGTGGCGTGTAGTAGCGTAAAGAACAACTCAAAATACGGCCTTCGAGGATATATCCCAAAAAGTCAGAAAAGCTTCTTGAAATAAGCCTGAGGAAATCTCAGCCGCAATCTCTGTAGAAGGATGCCCAAGAAGTCCCGTGTCTCGGGGTAGTGCAAAAAAATATGAGACATAGACTCCCTCGGAACCAAACACCGACGACATAGCTGGAGCAATACGTCTGCATGATAAAAGTTGTCCAGATAGAAAAACCCCCAACAAAACACGTCATAAAAAGAATTGTTGTCTGAGAGGGACCTTGGAGTGCTAAATCTGTTTCAATCTTTTCCTCCATCATTTGGCTAGACAATGCAAATACCAAATTTGATTAGCCCTATCTGATGCTCACGGTGGAGATAGGAGAACTTTATATAAAGATGACATTGTAATATGAGACAGCTTCAAAGGACGAATGGATGAGTGTGCTGGAAGAAGAGTCCAATCCTCAAGCCTGTCTTGACGTTCTAAAGTCGGTATTGGTTGAAAAGGCTGAAGCATCCAAGTAATGGCTTACCATACAGGACGATAATGCATTCCTAAACCATATTTTCCAGCGGCCAAAGGCAAGGATGGAAGAGTGCCATCATCATGAATGGCATCTGCCACAGAGGAGATCCCTATTAAATTAAGAAAATATGAGCGTCTGGGCTCCTGCAAAGCCAACGGTGGAGAAAAAACCTGTGACCAGTGGATGCTCTCAGCTCTCAAAGAGTTACCCTGCAAAGAGTCACAGCCATGCCAAGCCAAATGCGAGAGAATATGTTTCCAATCCAAAAACATTTGAGTAATGAGAGGGCAACCTTTGACCTTGCCTTCAATACTTCCCAATAGAAAATCCCACTGAATAGGTTGCCAATTATCCAAAAGCAGGAGTACTAATTTGAAGAAGCAAGAAGCCCATCATAGCAGCCCAAGGGTAATGACCATGTAGGAACTACAGTATCATTTTCCCCTTATGAGCCAGAATGTGCACATGAATATTGAGAATATTCAAACCCCTACACAATTTTGGTGAACATAAATGCTGTACTGGAAGCAAGCGCAAGGTTTTCCTGCCATGCTTTGAACGCCAGATAATTTCCACGATGGTGGACATAAAGGATGTAAGATCTCCTTTGTTAAAAAAGGTCAATGACAGATAAAATTAAATGTAGGCCACCAAAATAGATTGAACAATTTTTGAGCCGGACATGCAAAGGCCAAGTGGCTAACCTCCAATATTCTTGCTTTTTCTTTAATTTGGCAAGAACCCAATCGATCTATTGACGACAGGTAATTGTCCAACCTAGAGGATAACCAAGATGGCGTACCGGTTGAGTGGGGGGGACAATTTCCCTTGGCTGTACCAGACTATGCCAATGTTTAGAATGCAAAGGCAACAAGTCAGATTTCTGAAGCAGCCAGCCCATACAGTGAGAGAGCCTGCATAAGCGAAGCAATGTCCCTTTCAGTATTCCGTGGCACAAAAAAAGAATCATCAGCATGAGCCTGAGCAACCAGAGGGTGACTTTTAGGAATGTGCAAGCCATGTATCATGCCAGTCGTCACCAAATGATCAATATAATGAAGCATAGGATGTGTGGCTATAGCATATAGAATAGCACTAAGAGGACAGCCTTGGCGAACTTAACAATGGAGTGTCCAAGCTTCAAAAATATCCCCCGACAAGATGCATGCAGCTTTGCTGTCAGTGTAGAGCCAAAAGATGATATGCTGTAATTTCTGACCAAAACCCAAAGCTTGCATGATCTGAGCTGTAAAATCCCATTGGATGGTGTCAAAAGCATTCGCAATATCTATTTGCAACAAGAGAACATCCTGCTCTGTATAGTTGGCATACTCAATCCCAACATAGGCATTTGCAATATTGTCAGTGATATGCCTACGAGGAATAAAACCATATTGTGCTAGATGAAGGTCATCATGCAAATATTCTTTGATACGATCAACCACCATTTTGGTGACGATCTTATAAATGTGATAGGCCTCCAATTAGCCAAAGATTCATAGATTGGCTTCTTGGGCGTGTGCAAATCGTCCGTTTGTCGACCTGCACACTGCACAGACAGACAAGGCTTAAGGCTTTGTAAAAGCCACGTCATACAAAGAGACTTGCCACATTATCTAAAGGTCATTGACCTTTGTAAAAGCCATATCACCATAGTCTTTTTACCCCTCTCCACAGAAAATCAAGAGGATAACGTGGAAATGGAAGCTTGGGACAATTGCACTATGGGTAAAAACACTCTAGTCCAGTACATAGCGAACTATAGGGAGGCAATCCTTAAGTTGAAGGGAATTGATGAATTCCAAATGATAAGGGGTTTCATGAGAGGTCTCAAAGACACTTATAAGGTTGAGGTGAAAAGAAATTCTCCTAAAATCTTTGAGGAAGCCATTAAGTATGCCCAAATATACGATGATACGACGCGAAAATTCAGAGTTGGAACTTCAGAGCAAACATGTTTTGTTCCAAAGTTCAATAAATTTTTCAATTTGAAAAGGAAGGGGCACTTTAAGAAGGAGGTTCCTCAGGCACCACCTAAGAACACCGTGAGAGGATTGCAACCTCAGTCGTAAAATACAGCAGAGACACTCTCATTTCTTTATGCAACTTGAAGAAAGAGGATTATGAAAGGACTAGGCAAGAAAATCTTTGCTTCAAATGTTTGGGTAAAGACCATGTTGCTTGGAACTACCCTAAAAATAAACCAGCGGGAGCTAAAGCCCCATATAGACCTCCGCAAAGACAAGTACATGAGGTGCAAGTGTTGCCGCTTAATGGTACTGAAAAGTACATTAAGGTAGAGGTCTATCATGAGGATAGCACCCACATGTGCTGTCTATCATCGACAATGTGACAGCCCACCTTTGGTTCTCATGATTTAATGAGGATGCATGGAAAAATTAAGGGGCAAAGAGTAAGAGTGATGGTTGATGATAGTGCAATACATAATTTCTTGAACTACTCGTTAGTTAAGAAATTAAAATTTCCTAAGAGTCCCAATGCCCATAAATATGTGGTCTCTTTGGCAAAGGGCAGTGATAAAAAAGTTTGGGACACCATGATACATGGTGTAGAGGTGGATATTCAAGGTTATCAGGATGCCTTGGATTTCCAAATCATGCATCTCGACTGAACAGATGTAGTGCTTGGTCGAGAATGGCTGTATAGTCTTGGGCATAGCTTATAGAGGAGTTATCTTAATAACTCCATTATGTTTGAAAAAGAGGGTAGAGTCTTCCAGATTCAAGGAGAACATGATGTGTCTAACTCTCCTCTTAAATGTTCGATGAAATTGGAACGACTACTACACCAAGAAGAATGCGAGGTATATCTCTGTGAACTTACTTTTATTGGTGATTTTATGTCTTCTGCATCGGAAAGAAGTAATGTTGTTTTTGATAATGTTAAAAAGTATAAATCTTCTTTCCATGATTTAATGTTTGAATTTAAAGTTGTTTTTTCGTCTAATTTACCTGATGGTTTATCTCCTGAGAGAGAAGTCATATAGGCTTAGTCAAACGGAGGAACATGAGGTCGAAAGACAGCTAACGAAATATCTTAGGAAGGGTCAAATCCAACCAAGTATCTCACCTTGGTCGGCACCAGTTTTACTGGTAAAGAAAAAGGATGGTACTATGCGGTTATGCATAGACTACCGAGCTTTAAATAAAATCACCATAAAAAATAAGTATCCTATGTCTCGAATTGATGAGCTCTTTGATCAATTGCAAGGGGCAAAATACTTTACTAAAATTGATTTAAGATCAGGATATCACGAAGTACGAATTACGAATTAGGGAAGAGAATGTCCCTAAGACATCATTTCGTAGGTATGGGCATTATCAATTTAAAGTAATGCCATTTGGATTAACAAATGCACGAGCAACTTTCATGACACTTATGAATAGTATCTTAAGGCCATATCTAGGGAAATTTGCTATAGTATTTTTAGACGATATCTTTATTTATAGTAAAACTACGAAAAAACATTTGGAACATTTGCGAAAAGTGTTCCAGCTGCTTAGAGATAATTCACTCTTTGCTAAATAATCCAAATGTGAATTCTTTGCAAAAGAAGTGAAATACTTAGGACATATAATATCTCAAGAAGGGGTTTGTATGGACCCTGACAAAGTAAGGGTCATATTGGAATGGCCACATCCTACAAATCTAGAAGAATTACAAATATTCTTAGGTTTGTCAAGATTTTATAGGAAATTCATCCAAGATTACGCTAGGATTGCTGTTCCGATGACGAAACAACTTAAGGGGAAGGGAAGCACCTTCATATGGGATAAACCTCAAAAGAGAAGTTGTGAAAAATTAAAGGTAGCTATAGCGGTAGCTCTTGTCTTAAAAGTAGTGGATCCCAATGAACCATTCGTGGTTGAGATAGATGCCAGTGATTTTGCTGTTGGGCGGTACTTATACAAAAAGGTCGACTAGTGGCTTTTGAAAGCAAAAAAGTAGATCGTGCCCAACGGAATTACTCGGCATATGAGAAGGAACTATATGCTATAGTCTATGCTGTAAAAAAGTGGAGACACTACTTATATGGTGCAAAATTTGAGATCATCTTTGATCAGGAGAGCATTAAGTGGATTTGTAATCAGCCAGAGCTTAAAGGTAGAAAAGCTAGATTGGCTGAGTTAATGCAAGAGTTCAATATACAATTGACATATAGGAAAGGGAAGTTCAATGTGGTAGCAGACTCTCTTAGCCGACTGCCAATTGTTAATGAATTGAGTTTTACTCAATTTTAGAATGATTTCCTAGAGTCCTAAGGGAAAATGTGAGTTTGATCCTCACTTCTCTGAAATATGGAAAGCAATTAAAAACAAGGATCCAAGTAATCGAGAGGCTTTCACTGAGGATTCGCATGGAAATGGCGACACACCATAGGTTGGTGATAAAGGACTTAAGTGGAAAAAATATACTATTGAAGATGGCTACCTGCTCTACAAGGGTAGAGTATGTGTCCCGAATAATAATGACATTAGGCGTCAAATTCTTTTTGAATGTCATGATAGTCCGAGTGCTGGATACCCGGGAATTAAGAAGACAAATGTGATTTTGAAAAGACAATTCTTTTGGCCTGGAATAGGTAAGGACGCCCAAGATTATGTATTGAAGTGCAAAAAATGCCAGGTCAAGGAGGCTGAACGCCTTAAGGTAGGAGGTCTTCTGCACCCATTGGAGATTCCATCTGGCAAATGGGAAAGCATCTCCATGGATTTCATTGTGGGGTTACCTAGGACATAGAGGAGGCACAACTCTGTGTGGGTAATTGTGGATTGGTTGACCAAGATGGCTCATTTTATTTCTATTAGTGAAGATGTTAAAACTCCAGAACTAGCTAGGCTATTTGTGGAGTATATCTATAGACTGTATGGGCTACCAGCCGGCGACCGGGATAGTAAATTTAATTGCCATTTTTGGAGGGCTGTGTTTAAGAAGTTGGAAACTTCATTGAGTATGAGCACCGTGGATCATCCACAGAGTGATGGTCAAACTGAAAGGGTCAATCAGATCATTGAGAATATGCTTCGAGCATATGTAAGTAAACGGCAAACTAATTGGGAACAATATCTGCCCATATTAGAATTTGCATATAACAGTGCCAAACATTCAGCTACAGGTTTTAGTCCATTCATGATGATGTATGGATTTCAACCAAGAGCCCCAATGACAGTGGGACTCGAAATAGAGAAGGTTCAAGCGGCCAAAGACTTTCTTGAGGATATGAATTAAACGCTTAAGTTAGCTAAAGATAGCACAAGAAGAGCTCAAGATAGAGCACGAAGTTATGCAAACCCCCACCGTAGAATGTTGGAGTTTGAAGTAAATGAGAAAGTCTACCTTAAGGGTACCTGAATCTTCAAAATCTTTAAGACAGGTAAATGTCCGAAGTTGTCTCCTAGGTATTGTGGACCATTCATAATACTTAAGAGGATTGAAGAACTTGCTTACAAATTAGCCTTACCTGAGGGATGTAGAGTACATCCAGTTTTTCATGTTAGGAGGCTAAAAAGAAAGTTAGGAGATGATGATAATCTCATTGGAAATGAAGTCCTAGTTGAACTCATTGAACCCGCATCTTTACCACATGAACCAGAAAGAATTTTAGATAGACAAGAAAAAAGAACGCGACATACTATATGGCAAGAATGTCTGGTTAAGTGGAAAGATAGATCTTAAGAGAGCTCAACATGGGAAAGGGTCAGCAGTCTCCAGAGGAGGTTTCCCAATTTTGTTTTCGAGGACGTAAACCATTCTTAAGGGAAAGGGAATGTTACGTCAGCCATAATCCTGGGATTGTCTGGTGTGGATATGATGAAGCGGGAAACCAGAGGGCTTGACAGTGCAACAGTGGACACACGAATTAATGCCTAGGCAAAATAGGCCTAGTACTATAGAAGGATGCCAAGAGGGGTCAAAAGAGATAGGTCCTTTGAAAGGACACTTGGCATAAAAGGGGTCCACATGGCTCCACAATAGGAAGGAAGGAGAAGGAATTGAGTAGGGGGTTCACGGTGGTAGGAAAGGGGAGCACTCTGGAATCGTGGCTGGGAGGTGAATCGGACTTAAGCCCTCGTGAAGGTGATGTATCAAGCCAAAAGACATACTTCTCTAATGCTTGAGTTGTTGCTGTAATTCCTCTATGCCCAGCATAGGGAGGCGCATGGAAATCCTCCAAAATCTTTTTCCTCATCTCCTGGGTGATGCATAGGCAGTCATCTTTCATTAGATACCCATCCTTCAGGGAATAGTGACTGGTGGACTGCCCTTTTTGCACTCGCTGTAAAATCTCACCAAAATCTGCATCATCAGCATATTGTTCCCTCGTGTCTTTGAGATCCATATGATAATCAATAGCTACATTGTTCACCTAGGGTCTTCAAGACAAGGCATCTGCCACTCTGTTCTGAGCTCCCGGAGTATGGACAATCTGAAAATGATACATTGACAGCATGCTTGCCCATTTCATATGCCTCTCGGAGAGCTTTGCTTGAGTCAAGAAATATCTCAGACTTTGGTGCTCTGTCTTAACTGTAAAGTATGCACCCAAAAGATAATGCTTCCATGTATGGAGGGCGTGAATTACAGCCAGCAACTCTTTCTCATAGATTCCCAAATATCATCTCGGAATCTACTGCTCTCGTAGGCTTTTACATGACCATTCTGATGCAATGCAGCCTCTAGTACTACCCACCTTTCCAGTGGACTGTCAATTGGATGGGAACAATAATGGTGTATGGAGAGTCATGATGGAGTCATTGTTGCATTCATATAATCTTGCAGACTTCATTTTGGTGGGGTTTGGATGCCATATCCCCTTGAAGCAACCTAGTGATCCTGGAGCAGCAGGAGATTGAACATATACCTCAACTCTGGGACTGGTTCAATGCAAGGGTACGTTCTTTCATTTTCTTGAATTGTACTCCTCATATTATTAGTCACGCTATGCACATAACAGTAGCCAAAGGGATATGGGAGCACTTGGCCTTGTACAATAGAACTTCTCCCATGAAGAGAGCCTCTTTGGAGATCCTAATGAGAGTGTTGGATCCTGCAAAGTCATCATTCATGCGAGAACTCATCAACAAACTTCAGGAAAGAAAGGAGATTATCTGAGGACATGGCCATTACGTTATTGTCCCATCTTTCTCCCGAGTACTTCGCATGTTATGCATCCTTGATAACCAGTGGAAGGATGAATCCGCTTACTTGGAAAGAGTTGGTACCTATGGTTCAACCAGGAGGAGCACTTTCAAAGCCCTTCCTTGGCAGCTCTGCAGAATAGGGAAAGGACCCAAGGTAGAAGGACTTCCGCTGACACACGAAGATAGATGCAGAGAAGTAAGCACTCAAGGTGGCACGTATATGCAATCACCAAATGGCCAAAGAGGTCACTAATGGCAGCCGTGTCCTCAGAGAAAACACGAAAGATCTGGTGAGCGGATAGAGAAGACCGATGAAGATTCCGTAGCTGTCACCACGATTGTTCTTGTGTTCTAGCAGCACATGGCAGGATGCGCTCTCGAAGGCATTCTGGTTTCCCATGGATGATTGCTTGCTTGTGTGTGGTAGCGGTACCTTTCGTACGATGTAGTGGTACCTCCGGGAGATGCAGTGGGGTGAAGGAGTCTTGATCAAGGCAAGTTACACATAGGACCTTGTGCCATGAGTATTTTCCCGTTGACTCAGGTGTCCGTATGCATACCTTTTTGTATTTTGTTGGCTCAGGCCTGACAGACCTAGAGAGGGTTTCCTGTTGTTCGGCTGTCTGCAGCAGTGGGATGGTATGTTGTTGCAGAACCTAGATGGGTCAGATTGCTTGAGTGGGACCTGGACACCGTAGATTTTGATCCTAGTGAGCAGTTGGATGTACAGAGCACCATGGTCTATCAATATGGTGTCGGTCTACTAGATTGGACCTCAAAGGGGGCTGTATAGCTCAGTGATGCGGTAGCCATGCAGGAGCACCGATCTTGCACCAGTGGCAGCATTGGTGGATAGTGTTTCCTTTGGAGGATTTTGATGAAAATAGCAGCCATGAGGAGTTGTCCATGCACTTGTTTGCCTTGGAGCATGCAGCTCAAGTTTCCAATGATCGTGCTGAGATGGTTCATGCTGGCAAGGGGGGCTTGTTTTGACAGTACTTGCTGCGGCTGTCTCCTTCGAAACAGTGGTTCACACGATGGATTCCTATAGATGCTCCAACAGTACACCCAGCTCCCTGAAGATGATGCTACATTCAGGAGCTGAGAGGGGGTGTTAAATAAGCATCTCCTGATGTATCATATGGGTGAGGGCTTCTTTGAGGACTAAAGAGATAGAGGGGGTGCAGGGTCGTGTTCACTTGACCCTTGTCCTGAACTCGTTGTGGAGGCGACATGGTGGCAGCCTGTTTCGCCCTGATTTGGGCTGTCTACAGCTCAGCAGGCGCCATGTTTGTGCAGGGCCAACCAGGCCCCTAATCAGGTCAATGACCCGAGCTGGTCGGGCTACACCCGTCCCTGAGTCTCAGCCCAAGCCTATTCTACTGGTCGGCCAGGTTGGCTGATAGGAGGTCCCTATATATAGGGCTCCTGTATTATCTCATTCTTGGAGGTTTGCCCCAGTAGTAGAGGGCCTTTTCCTGAATTCTCTTGTAGTCTCTCTATTTCCATTTCGTAGTTCTTGTGTGGTGTTTGCTCTCCTTTTGGTCTTCATTTTCTGCTGCACTCTCACATAAATCTCCCTCTTCCATCTTCAGGTTGTAAAGATTGGTCTCAAGGTCAAGTATTTGGGTTGCTTATTCACGTCAAAGCATGTCCTTGAGCACCTTCCATGCCTGTGTTGCCTTTTTGGCCAATTGTATGTATGGAAGGACAATGTCTGTAGCAGTCCCGATGGTAATCTCCAAGGCCCTTGCATCTCATACTTTTGAATCTTGGTTTGCCACTAGATTCATTGTAGTAGTCACCACTTTGGTGGCATTCTTGATATCTTCGGGTCTCAACTCTTCTTGGTAGTGATTTGCTACTCATTTGACAAGGCCTTCATCTTCCAACATGGATAGTTGGACCAGTTGAGCTCTCCAGTGTCCCTGAAGTTGGGAATGGACAATGGCTAGCCGTTTTGAGGTAAACCTTCCCCAAGTTGCCAAATTTAGTACTTAACTGAACATTGATCTAAAGCCCTTTCCCTTTTAACAATTGCATCTTTCATACACTCATGTTCCAATAGGATTGAAGCTCCTTGATAGATGTGTGTAATCAAGGAACGAAGTGGTATGATCTTTGCTTAATGGATTTGGCATTGTTTTTTATATGAATTGTTTGTTTCAGTACTGGTCGAGTGTATAATTGAAGAGATCAAGAGTCCCTCGAGTTTAACTTCCGCTACACAGCTAGGGAAACGGTTGGATGGATTTCCAAAGTAGTATCTGAGCCTTGTTGTTGAAAGCTCTTGTGGTCTACTTTGAATGAAGGATAGAAGCGCAGTAGACCAGACGGCGTGAACAGCAGACCGTAGCCACATGAACAAATACATGCAAAGACTATGTGACGGTGTTTACAGTCTGCCCATGCGCGCCCATGGCGCATTGAATGCATTTGGGCCTTGAACTGGGACATGGGCAAGCAATCTTGCCTATTCATGATCCGTGGGCGCCATGGTCAGGGCGTTTACAGACTATGTCCGCCCGTGCCTGCCCATGGTGCATTGAATGCATTTGGGCCGTGGATTGGACATGGGCGGGCAATCTTGCCCGTCCTTGATCCGTGGGTGGTGCCCATGGTGTGCAAGGTGAAAATCACACACAATTAAGTGAGACCACCAAGTCCTTCAAAGAAGACGAAAAATGCCCATGCAAGAGCAAAAGTGTACCTAACTTGCAACCAAGGAGATTTGCACATACATTGAAGCTGTGAAAGGACAAAGAAGCCAACACCTTAGAAAATAGACCATGTGCAGGCATGAGCCATGGAGTATGAAGACGATGACGAAATTGGATCCCACATATCGCAAAGGTAGCACGTGAGGATGAAGTCAATGGCAAGCTACAACCCAACTCATGATTGATACCTTGAGGAAGGGGACCTCACTATCTTGGATCCACTTTTTGATATCTCAGCAAATCCTTCGGACTCAGTCTAGAGTAGACAACAATAGTTTGGCTGCAACTGTGAAGGGATCGTATAGGTCTCGTGCTCGCTCATTTTTGCAGCTCTCTAGGTGCTGCAACTCGCCTTTGCAAGGTGAAGTTCTTGTATTAAGCCCAGCTTAACATCTTGGCTGTGGACTGTTTCTTCCATCGACGTTAGACTGTTGAGCTTGGTCTTCACTGGATGACAGACTCGCGACTTCTTGCATGCTGCTAAGTCTTGTCTCCCACCAGCAACTGCAACAGCTTTGGCCCTCCAGCTTCTTTCTCTAGATGGCCACTACTCTACGCAGCTCAGGTTCATCTTCGCTTGGCGAAGTCCCCTCTTTCAGTTATCGTTATGGCAGCCTTGGGTCATAGTCATAGGAAGGCCATGTTGACCATGCCCTGCACGGCTTCCATGGCCATGCTAGGCAATAACTGCAATGCCTAATTCTTCAACAAGACTTGCAAAGAAATCTTGTGGAAGGTAATAACTGCAATGTCTAATTCTTCAAAAGGGCTCACAAAGAACTCTCGTGGAAGGCTTAATGAATGCACTTATGCTATACAGGCATATGTTTTGAGTCGGATACTTGCATTTGTAGGTTTCTCCTTCTTCAAAGAAGCTCGAAAATTTGATTCTCAATGGTTGGATGGAGTGGGGAGTCTCTATCTTTGCTTTGTCTAGTCCTGGGCCTAGATGTTTTTGACCAGGGAGAGCTCATTAGTGGACAAGCTATCTAGCTAGCAGATTCGGTGATTACATTTCGTCTGCTATAGAAGCATGTGCAACTCAGTCAGATACTTGCATGTGTGGGGTTCTCCTTCAAAAGAGTGGGTGAGTCTCTATCTTTGCTTTGTTTAGCTGTGGCCCTAGATGTTTTGACCAGAGAGAGCTCATGAATGGACGAGCTATCTAGCTAGCAATGTAATGCTGCAGAGGTGGGTCCACCTATCGATCTGGCCACCTCCCCTTCATCCTCACTGGAATTACTTGGTACATCTGTACTCATGGTGACTTGACCGAGCAGCTTGTCACCATACATTGGGTGTTTTTATTGGATTTGGTGGATCTCCCTCTGAGGCTGAATGATGGAGGGGAGTCATGGAGGAGCTGCCTGTGGTAGAAGATCTTCCTACCCGGCTGTTGCTCCTCTTGACCTAAGGGAAGACAAGCTTTGAAGCTCTGATACCAATGTGATGGGAACGAAGGCTATATCACTCTTACTGGGGGTGCCCGTACTGTCTACTGGGGTGCGAAACCATGGAATGCTACTGAGGGAAGAGAGAGATATTGAGCACATCCACTGAAAACATAATGTCATCTTTGCATGGGTAGCTATGCTAACTGCTATCCATGTTCTTAGGGGTGGGCCTTGCAATCACCATATACCCATTGTACAAGTGTTGGCTCCCTCAATGAAGGTCTGAGCTATTACATCTTGTCCCACCAAATGGCTGGTCTGAGGCTATGGGAAGTTGTCCAGTCCATGATTGAAGCTGACTGGAGAGACTAGAGAGGTGCTACTGAGGGAAGAGAGAGATATTGAACAGATCCACTGAAAACATCATGTCATCTTTGCATGGGTAGTTATGCTAACTGCTATCCATATTCTTAGGGGTGGGCCTTGCAGTCACCAGATACCCATTGTACAATTGTTGGTTCCCTCAATGAAGGTCTGAGCTATTACATCTTGTCCCACGGAATGGCTGGTCTGAGGCTATGGGAAGTTGTCCAGTCCATGATTGAAGCTGACTGGAGAGACTAGAGAGGTATTGTTCCCATGATAGGCTGGGACCTGAAGAGGCTGAGGCATTTGCAGGAGAGGTTCGAGCTGAAGATTGAGGTGTTGCTGCTGCTGTAGGCGGTGTTGTTGCTTTTGAGTGAACTGCTGCTACTGTTGTTGCTGGGACTGATGGTAGGGTTGCACTGGCTACCAGGAAGGCTGCTGCCACGGTTGGAGCTATGGATCTGAATGAGGGAAAAAGTCCTTGTTTTATTGTCCTGAAGCCTCCTGTAACTGCCATCTCACAGACTGGTTTTCAACTACCACTCACAAACTGGTTTTCAACTACCAATCACAGACTGGTCTGAAACTACATTCACAGATTGGTCTGTAACTGCCATTTCCACAGACTTACTTTTAATTGCCATTTTCTCAGACTGAATCAGTCTGTTCACAGACGCAACTTGTTTCTATCTTACAGATAGGATCTAAGACTATAAAAGGCTGATGTACACACCTATTGTTTCTTTTGGCCTAACCTACCTGTGCTGTTATCTGTAGCCATTCTTGGCTACTCTTGGCAGTGCCCTAAAGCCCCTTCGGCTTCCCTAGAGCTAGGCAGATGTCCATGGGCTGAGGGATACCTGTGACAGAGGACTGTCCATTGGATGGGTCAATTCTCTAGAACTGGAGTCCTGCCCCTGGGTCCACAAAGGCTTTCGCGGAGCAAATAGTTTCCTTGCACAGTTGAAAGTCCACCTGTACCCTAGTCGGAGCAATAGTGAGATCATCCATGGGGTTTAACCCTTCCACGGACGCCTGGCGAATTGTCACTAGTCCTAAGTTTTTTGCCTTGGCTTGCCGGGCTCTAGCTTTCTCTATTGCTTGTCGCTTCATTCATGCGACCCCTCTCCTCAGCTCTCTTTCCTGATGGATGACTTGCAGCTGTTAGGTGACCATAGTGGATGACTTGCAGCTGTTAGGTGACCGTAATACCGTTTGAGCTTGCTGCCATTGATGTAACCATCCATCTATACTACATCAAGGGTCGCAATCTGGCATGACCCTTGTGGTGTGATTTTCGCAACTCTATATGAACCCATACTATGATATTTCAACTTGCGTTTCATATTCCTTATGCTATATAATAATGCAAGGTCACCTTCCTTTAGGTCCTTATTTCGGAGGTTGTGGTTGAACCACTTCTTGCTGCGGAGTTTCTCGACCTTAATGCCATATGCCACTCTCATCCTTGTCTCATCGAGCTTTTCCAGCTCTATTAGCCTTTATGGAATCTCCTCGTCTGATAATCTATCTCTAATTACAACTCTGAGGCTTGGAACTATGAATTCCATTGGCATGACTGCTTCAACCTCAAACGCTAGGCTAAAGGGTGTGTAGTTGTTAGTGACCTTGTATGTCATTCGATATGCCCAAAGTGCCGCGGTTAGTTTATGTTTATAGTCATTACGACTTGCCTCCACCTTGCACGTCATTGTGCAGCACAAGGGTTTTATTTGAGCTCTCGGCTTGTTCATTGGCTCATGGGTAGTAAGGTGTGGATTTCCTGTGGATGATGAGGAACTCGCTTATTAGTATGCGAATTGTATCATTAATAAAGTGTGTCCCCCGATCACTCACAATTTCAAGTGGGAGGCCGAAACATGATATGACATTAAGGCCAAGGTCCTGATGTCAAACTTAAACCTCATAGAGTTATAAACAAGGTGAGCCATGAAGGAAAGTTTAGAAGTGTTTGAGGAGACCCACTATCAATTAGACAAACTAAAACAATTGGTTGAGGAAGTGCTCCGGCTCCTCAACCTGTCTCAAGACCCTAAAAGATGAAGAGAAAGGATATAAATGATGAAGGAAAGGTATAAAACAAAGGGGAGGGTGATGAAGGAGATAGTGATGACATCAAGAGGATGGCGAGGAAAAGGTCAATGAACAACCTATTTAGCGATGTGACAAAGAGATTCAGAGGGCCAACCTAAATGTCATTAGGAAGACCCATACCATCCAACCAAGTTCAAGTTTGAAGACCATTGTAAATGCAGGTGGTAGTGCCTAACGAAATTGAAAACTAAGGCATGTAGCCCAAAGCTATTTGCAAACAAGCTAAATGGTCAAAGTAATGGAAGCTCAATCATTGCATGCTATGCATTCCAAAAACTTGACTAAGTACGCTCTTTGCATCCCATTTTTTATCTGTGCTAGCGCATATCAAAATGGAGCTACTAAGAGACCTCCTTTGGCTAATAAATGGGTGGTCCATGACACATAAATACTACTTGGATGTAAATGGAGGTAGGAAGACGTGAAAAAGAGAGAGGATCACAAGTTTCAACTTGTAAGTTGATATTCTTGATTTCTCATGTTAGAGTTTTCATGCTATTGCTATGATTATCTACACCAATCTCACAGGAGTCCATGAGATTGCTATGCTTTATGATTTGGGAGAGCTGATGGCAAAATGATGAGCAAGGAGGCTATGTCACATAACCACACAATGTTGAGACTAATAGACATGATTTGTCGAAATGCACTGTAGTACCATCAAGCCCAATGAGAGGGAAGGTCATTTTGATTGATAGAGATAAATACATCAAGCCCACAGTGAGGGAATAGAAGACGAAGAGGAAAGAGATAGGGAAGAATAGGGCCAAGAAGTTTAACACGAAGGAGATATGAAGTTGGGCATGGATGAGGAAAGTGAAGGACATGCCTATATGCATCATGGTCAAGCCACCCTCAATGAGACCACTGCCACACATAGGTCCAATAGAAAATAAGTTGCTAAAACCCATCCTAGGGTGCTAGACAAGGAAATAGAGCTTGGCATATTGAAACATATACTAAATAGCTTTTTTTTTGGTAAACAAATGCAACCTCTTCTAAAACCATTGTGCAGACTTATCCCAAATGAAGCGATCCACATGTGTTTGAGAACAAGCTAGTTGGAGAATGGGGAAACCTAAAGGGCCTCAAGCTCCTTGTGTGGGATGGCAATAATAGGTTGAAATCCTAGCTTGATCATATTCAAGAATGTAATAATTGATGCTATTGGTTTGCTTTCCCACAACTTCATGCCATTGACCAATGATTTAAAATTTATGTTTGGTATGGATCTTTTATAGCCTATGAGCACTATTCGTCTCAACACATTTGGGTGTGATGTCAATTTATTGACATAAAAAAAGGAAGAGAGTGAGAATTCCTCATGGCCTTGAAGTCCATAAAAGAGTTATTCTTGTGTTGTTGATGAAATATCATTGTGTTACCTTGAAGCTCCCAATATTTCCTCATTAATTTTGGTGAGTAGAGTGGGTAGGGCAATGTGACACCAATGCTATCACATGCCATATTTTTGTTCTAAAAATTTGGGATGGCTGACAAGTCCTTGTTAATGGATCTCTTGATTAGGAGGAAAAGAGACAGATGAAGGTTGAGATTGACTGAGTATATAGCACCAACATCTACATTTGTCTCTCAGCTACTAGCAAGGAAGGTATGCCATTGCTTGTTAGTTGAACATACAGATACAAATTTGCACAAGTATATTTTTTCACCACAATTATGCAAGAGGAATTCTCTAGAGGCATGAATAAAATCAATAGAGAGACTAGCAAAAGCAAATGTCTTTAAAAGACGATAACTCTAGAAAGTATAACAAAGCACTAACTGGCATGGAAACCACCTTCTAGCATAGAGGTTACATTGCAAATCCTTGAAATGGAGACTGATTCTTATAGATGTTATATAAATTGATTGAAATCAAAAGGGACTTGTTTCCATAACAAAAGAAAAAGTATACATAGTGTCAGTCATGACTTGTCATAGAGAGCTATGTAGGGAAATTATGTATGCATTCATTTGAATGTTTTTAGTTTTGAGACAATCTCCAATGGGCATAACTATATCACTTTGAAGAAAGAAGAAACTATTACACATGATGCTCCATGTCAAGGTTAAAGTCTCATCTTTGGGGATAACAAAAGATATATACGTGTGTAAAAACGGAGACTTTTGGCAACACAAGTTCCGTTGAGGACACGAGCTTGTGGAGAAATTGCAGGGTGAAGGGTAGGGCTTCTTGGTGAGTTCAAAGACTTTTGCATGGAGCAGAGAGAACTTCATTTGCATTCAACCTTCCATGAGCTCTAGAAAGACATGAAGAGTTCAACAAAGACAAACACAATGTACTCTAGCTTAATCTGTACTCCAAGGGACTCATTTATAGGTCTCCATCTTTTATCATTCTTTGTATTTTGAAAGTATGTCTAACAAGAATGTTGGTCCTTTTAATACATGATTTGATCAAACCACTCTAGCCAATGTTGTGACATGGACAAGGGAAAGGGAGAGTATGTATTCCTCCAATTTGAGATGCATCTCTCAAAATGGGAGTGTGATGTGTGGGATATGGTGCTTGGACTACTTGTTGCATCAGTCTAAGTGAGCTTGCCCTCTAGAGAGGTATGAATGTATGTAGATTAATTAACATAACATTAACATTTTGGAGCTTTTGTGGAGCTTGGAAAATGTAATTTGTGGTTTTAGTCTTTGAGGAAGGCCAATTGGAATTGGAGTGCAACAAAGTGCTAGAGGGGTCCAAGATGCATTGTCAATTGAAAGAACCCCTACAACTATCTCCCCATGTCCACAATCACATGCCATTCCACCCCCAAGCGTGTCGATGAGCAAGTGCAAGATGAAATTTCGGAGGCATATCATAAAATTTTCTACAAAAGGCAACTTTGTTTCTACTACTACAGTAAACAATTTGATGCATGCAGAAGCTCAATGAGTGGTACTTTTTGTGGGGGTGTAAAACAATCACAACAGTTTTACAAGTTATTTGATTACTTAAACGTTGCTATTATTGGGGAGACGGCGGATCGAGATGGTTTCCTCATCATTCTCAATGTTGTGCCCATGCCCAAATGGTTCCTATGGGGCACTCAATAATCCTAGGGATGTAGTCATGACATATTCACTTTTGTTGGAATACTTGGCTGATAGTCCAAGGCCATGTTGTGTCATTATCTTGGAATTGATAAGAAAAAGAATCACGACTTATCTTACAGGCTTTACTAAATTTGAAGTAGGCTTTGCAAGATTTTCCCATCCAATTTGCTCAGTGTTATCCCATCCCGCTTAGGCTATAGCATCACGAACCCATCCCTTCTTACTTAGCATAGCCTATTGCATGTGGCACAAGCACAAAAGTTTCTAGGACTAGCACTAGTGGGTATTAATGCAGGAGGAGTTCGAGATGCATGGACAATTGGAAGAACCCTTACAATCACTAGTCTCTCCATGTCCGCAAATCACATGTCATTAGGGGAGAAATGGGGTCTCAAAAGGGCCTCCAATTAGTGTTTCCTAATTTCAAGGGATTAGAGAGTGATTTGAGGTGTACCAATGAGAGTGAAAAGGTGTGGGGCAATGGTATGTTGAGGTGGAGGGTATTGCCACCCAAACCATCTCCCCCCCTCTTAACCTATGTTTGACCCTCCTACCAGGTGCACCTCCCCCACATGAGCCCAAATCTGTTGCCGTCAATGGGATGGTAGGGCCCTTCTGGCAAATTTTCGTTCTCCCCTCCCTCTTTCTAGGGCCTCTGTCCCCCACTGTGCTGGTCCAGCCTACCAAATCACTCCATTTGAACCAAATCCCATGCATTTTCCCTCTTCCCCCTCTTTCATTGCTCCCTCCTGCTCTGGCCTACTTGCTATAGCTCCTCTCTCTCTCTCTTTCTCTCTCTCTCTCTCTCTCTCTCTCTCTCCTCTCCCTTTGTTGTGACTCTGTTGGAGCTATTGTGTCCCTCTCCTTCTCCCTCTTCTGTGCTTTTGTTGTTGCTGCTCTGTCCTTCTCCTTCTCCCTCTTTTGTTCCTCTGTTAGAGCTTCTCTGTATCCCTCTCCTTCTCCCTCTCCTATGCCTCGATTGTTGCTGCTCTGTCTCTCTCCTTCTCCCTCTTTTGTGCATTTGTTGGAGCTGCATTGCCCTTTGTAGGAGTCCCATTCTTGCAATTGCAACCTCTGCAAGCATGGTGATGAGGAGCAAGGCTACAAGACCACGCAATGTTGTGACCTCTTGTGTCTTCCACAACACCAAAACTGCATTGGATGAGTGGATCCCTTGCACCTACATCTTAAATGACTGGATAGTGATGAAAGGATCGGCCAAAGGTCCACATAAGCTTCCCAAGAGCAAGAGAGGTGACATCTTGCATGAGTGGAAGGGGCGCATCTTGAAGTTATGTACCTTTTTCACCTGTAAGTGTAATGAGTCCATTTGGAAATTTTGTGTTTGGCTTTAAGAGCTCTTATTCATGGTGACAGATGTTTTCTCTTTGGACTTTGAGGAGTGGCAACCAGTTGAATCATTCATAGGCAAGTTCACTGCTGTGATTCATGAGGATTTAGGTAAGTAAATGCATGCCAGGGAGAAGTTGGCCTCCTTGCGAATGAAGAATGTGTATTGGTATAATGCAACATACATCACTCCAGCGACATCATCAAGCTATGGCAGTCTACAAACCATTGTACCACCACAACTTCAAGACATGGATTGCAGCAATGTGGACTCAAGGACATTGCAATCGTACAAGGACAAGATTGCAAAGGATGTGCCCATGGCCATGAAGTTTACATTTGGATCCAAATGGGAAAGCTTATCTTGGTTTATGCCTCTACACATTTTTGCTTCTTTATTTCATAATATACATATGCATAGAACAAAAACTATGTGGTCCTGCAAGCGTGTAGATGAAAATGCTCTTGAAGATTGACTTGGGATGAAGGGCGGAACTAGGTCAGGCAACCAAAAGGGTGATGTGTTTCAATGTCATGCATGTAAAGACAATGTGGTTATTAGATACCATTTGTCATGCCAAATATTGCATTTAGCTTTTCAGTATAGGCATTGGAGGAAAACAAATCAGGTGGCTTCCCCTAGACTCTAATGATGAAGACAATATGGGGGTAAGTTTGTCTATTGATGTTGAAGAGGGAGATGTCAAGAATGTGAATGTCACATCGCAATGGACTCTAAGGGATGTGCGAGAACACATATTGGTCATGGAGGACGGCATGTCAGAGTCCTTCTACTTTATCTTAAATGGTGGTAAGATCAGTCGCCATGTGGAGAAGTGCATGCATACTGTCAATTTCATTCCTCCTGCAACTTTGAAGTTTGCTAACAATGTGTTTGACTAGTGCAGCATTTAATTTTTTGTCTGTCAAATCCTAGTTATTGCTTCAAAAGATGATGGACAATTAAATTAAAATGTTATTTCTTTTAATGTTTTCTCCTTTCAGTTCATGGTAAATGTTTTTCAAAAAATTTGGGGATTTTATGATTAATTTTAATTTTTAGGGTTTTTATATATATTAAGGGGTAAGAGCCCCTTTTACATCACATTCTCACTTTCACGTTTAGAGAGCCATAGAAACTCCCGTCCTCAAAAGTTACTCCCTCCATTAGTTGTGCTATTTGCCATGGATTCAGCTAGAACTGTGTTCCATGACTTCATCTCATGAACTACATTTGTAGATTGTGAGGAAGAGCTATTTTTAGTGTTTGATAGGACTTTAGATGTCCTAGGCACATATATGGGAGCCAAGGATGACTTCTCAGATCTCATCCTTTACATGCAAGATAATTTCTCAAATTTTGCTTATACACTTGACCACTCTTCAAAGAGATGGGTTTCCATAGATTACATAAAGTATCTGTTTGTAGAGGAACCCAAGTTTGTAAAGCGCTTGGCCCGCTTTTGTGACAACGTTACAGACGAAGGGTTTAGGACAGTTGAAGTTCAAGACATCCTAGACACGGGGATCATAGGAAATACATGCACCAAATTCCTTTCATGGGAGATGACATTCATCTTCCTTCTCCAAGAAGGAAATTTAGAGGAAGAAGTCTCATTGTCTAGCACCCCCTCTAGTAGAACTGTTGATCTGCTCTAGACTCAGACATGTACATGGAAGAGAGTCTTGACAATGCAACAGAGGAGATGGAAGTAGCTCAAGCATTGAGCCTACTTCAAGAGCCCCCAGTAGAGCAAGAATCTACATCGAAAATCGCTGACCCTGAATCAGAATTATGGTCCTTGTCCCCCCTCATCATCGATGGAGAAGAGTATGTATTCCTCCATGACATAGAGGTTCTTTTTGGACTATGAGAGGATGAGGCACTCGAAGTCCTATCGGGGTTCGATGTTGACACAAGTGTCAGATCCCAGGGTTTTAGGTTGCAAAGACTAGACAATGGAAGACTTTCTCTTGATGACGCTGGTTTCAATGAGGGATGCAGACATGTCCGTATACAATGCACAACCCTCTCATGCAGAAGCTTCCACGTCCAACACAGGTCAGGAGAGAGCATCCACCTTCCAAATGGATCACACAACATCTGGTTCCATCAACATTGCAAATGAGGAAGGGATAGAAGCCGACGATGCTGTAGTGGTAAGTTCAAACAATATTTTTTACTTTGATGTTCTTTCAGTATAATTTGTTTTGTCGGTCTTCTAATGTTTGTTGAATTGTTGCAGTATGCATTTGAGCTTGATGAATTCTCATCTCGACGGGGTAATGTCTGCAGTGCATTTGGGCGAGATCATTCTTTGGCCCATTACCTAGCAAAGTCACAGAGCTTATCGTGGTCTTTCACAACAAATTTTCTCCTCAAGGTCCTTCGGAGCTGCTGAAGTGCAAGACATTGTCATGCGCTATCGGATACTCCAACATTACTCAGAATGCCGACAAAGTCATTTCGATACATCGCTTGGCTGCTATCAATGTCTTTGGATTGAACATTCATATGGCAGGGCATTGACTGCAACGGCTATGTCTTTGGTAGTAGGAGAGGTGGATGTTAGTGTTGTTGCAGCTAGATTTATATCTAGGAATTCACTAGGGGATTCAAAGACCCCTATTCTCGATGTACTCGAACAAGCTAAGAAGAAAGATAGCCTGTGAGGCCTTTTGTATATATAAACATATATTTAAATGGATGCATGACTACATGTCTATATTTATTTTAAGTTATCGTTGCTCGTCATGAATTCCATTGTATTTTGTTTAAGTCGATGATATATTTTCTCCATCATTTTAATTGTGTTAATTTAATACATTTCTAGCCAATTTAGTATCATTTTCACCAATTCTGGGTATCGAAAGTTCATTTCTGTCAAATCCTAAAGGAATTTCACCGTCGCACTGAAGAGAAAAGTGTCCGGGACGTCGCCAGGACCTAGAAAGCCCAAAACCTGCCACGGCATGAATTTGGGCATTCTGGACTTGCCAAAATGCCCGTGGTAAGTTTTGGGCTTTCTAGGGTCCTGGCGACGTCCCAGACACTTTTCCCTTTTGCGCGACGGTGAAATTCCTTTAGGATTTGACAGAATTCAAAACTTACATTAAAATGATTAGTTGCTTCAATCGTATAAATGGAGAATACACAACAATGCGATAGTGTAGAAAATGTGGATATATTTTATTAAAAAAGATCAGCCCTTGGGACTTAGATACAAGATAGTGCCTTCAAGGGTAGGGGGTGGTCGAAGTCCTAAGAGTGAAGAGAATTTAGGGCTTCAAGCTTGGGTCACTCCATAGCCACTTTGCCAGAGCCATGTCCTTGTCCATGACTGTGACGCGCTTTGTGTGGATGGCACACAAGTTGGCATCCTCGAGCAGAGCGGTGGCCACTTGCTCCGCAGCCTCTTGGAGCGCCCCCATAACTCCTGTGCTGAATCGCACATCGTCCTTGTATCCCTGTGCTATCTCCCATACTGCATGTGGAAGGGAGCAGGTTGTCGGTGTTCTTCTACATTTGTCTAATCTCCATTAGGGCCCACGCTCCTGGCTTTGCTTTGTACAGTTTTCTGACTCTTGGTGGAGGCTTTATAGGTACTCGAACACGATCCCACGGCCTCTTGTCTACCTTGAATTTCTTTCACTGCTCTTGTCTACATTGATCCTCCTCCGAATCCTCCTCTCGTGAATGTCTTGAGCTTTGTCCTTCTTTGGGATAGGGCTTCCTCAGCGTCTGCTTTACCCTCTTCATGGGCATAGGTACCATTTCTACAATGGGTTGTATCACCGGAAGAGGGAAGATTGTGCTCTTCCTAGCAGTCTATTGGCCCTCAGGAAGCCTCTATATGTCCGAGAGGTTATCGAATACATTTTCTTTGATCGGGGGAGTGCTCTCATGGGGAGGGGAAGGCCGAGGGGAAGGCTGACGGGAAGGTTGAGGGGAAGGTTGAGGGGAAGGTTGAGGGTTAGAGGCTAAGCCTGAGGTTGAGGGGAAGGCTAAGGGGATGCTCTTGGGGCTTGGGAGTGGGCTCACGAGACTAGGGAGTGGGCTCACAGGACTTGGGAGGAGGAGAAGGCTCACAAGACTAGGGAGTGGGCTCACGAGAGTTGGGGGAGGGCTCACGAGAGTTGAGGGCTCACAAGAGTCCTAGGAGACCTCATGAGAGTTGGGAGAGGGCTCATGAGAGTCGGGGGAGGCACCACCGGATAGGTTCGTGTGTACAGATGCCATGGAGGTGGTGGAGCTAGAGGAAGGGTGGAGGCGGCGTCCCATGGTCTAGCAGTGTTCTTCACTCTTGCCATTGAATAATGAGAGTTAGGGTTTTTTTTAACATGTTATATAGGCCCATCATGTTTTGACACCCCTTTTAATTACGTTTAGGGTTTCACCATGCCCCTGCCCCCGCCCTAACCCCTCCCCCCCACCCTCGTCGCCCTCCCCCCCCATTGCCCCTCCCCCTACATGCCCCGCCCACACCCCCACCCTCCCCCATACCCCCCATCCCCCCCTCCCCCCACCCTTGCTACCACTCCATCCCTCCCCTTGCCTCACCCCGCGCCCCTCCCTTCTCTCCCCCCTCCTTCACCATGTCCCCACTTTCCCCAACGTCGTGTGAGTACAAAAATTGTGGTCAAAATAAGAAATATATTAAAGAGTGATTACACAATTTGTGGTCAAAATAATCAATATATTTATTTCATATTTGTATACAATTACATCATAGCTTCTGTTGGTGGTTGGACCCATCTGCTTCCTTCTCCCACTCTAGCTTGCAACTAATGTGGGATCCTCGACTCCCTGTGGATGCTTTCCAAGCACTATGCCTTCGATTCTTTAATAAAATTTGAATTTTTGCAAGTTTTGATGCCTTTGCCTTTTCGGACTTCAAAGTCCTTCCTAGTAAACATCTAAAAAACCAGTCGAACATCTCATGCAATGCATTGCTACAAGTGACACCACCACCATTCCTTGAGTTCTTGAAGTAGGCTTCCTTGGCTCTATAGTGTGACTTCTCCATGCCTTGTGTATTCCAAATGGACAAAGGGCCCCAATTTTGTACAAACCATGGTCCGCGTGCATAGAGAATATGCTGCAAACATGATGAGAATCATTTCAGCAACAAAAACTATTTATAAAGTAAGTGCTAAATATTACGATAATGCAAAGATTACCATGTAATGCATAATGTGCGACTCCCCCCATGCTTTCACCATTAATTGCATAAACTCTTTCATAGCCATCCTGAACCTTTCATAATACATCTCATCGATTTGAACCTGGCGAATCAATTTTATCAATGCATCTACCTTTGTCCATACTTTAGCTCTCAAAGTTGCTACTTGAGGATGAGAAGCCTTATTGGTCATGCATTCACATAATGCTTTCCCCCACGCAGGCTGTCCATGCACTAAGCCCAAACTGCTTTGAGACAATGTATGTTTGTCTTTGTCGAGATTGTGGTTCGATAGGAATCTCCTTGCCTTCCCTCCACCCATGGACACTTTTGCAGGAAGATTTTGTGTTGCCCCATACATTTTCTTATCCTCCCTAAGTTTGACATGTCCTCCATCGAATCCCATCTCTGACAGCAACTTCTGCAATGCACAGTATGGATACTTCTTGCGCAATTAAATTTCAAGCATAAAAAAGATGCAAATACAACAACTTATCAAGTACGCGTAGTTCTGCGTGTAAAGTACATAAGTGTACTCTCTCAAGTGGGATGGGCAAGATGGGATCCCACTTTGGATCCTTCTTGTCATGATCGGGAGCTTGCATTTTGCTACAAGATAGAATGCCATTTTCCCATTGTAAGCAAGCCTTTTGCTTATGTTGCAAACACATGCAATAAAGGCATGTGTTCATTGCATTTGCGCTTGTATCACAACCATGCAAGCACTTGAGGGTTTTCAAATCACCAGCAAGATGCCATTCAACTCGAAATGTTCCATGGCCATCAATTATCAATGTTTGCCCTTCCTCTTGTCTTTGGATCATCGATGAGATTCGTGTTCTATCTAGAACCCACTTCAATGTGTCTCATAGCACTCTTTTGGAGTCTTAAATGCTGCAAGCCATCATATATCTTTCTCTGATTGCACTGAGAAATCTTGCTCTACTTCTTCATTCCCTTGAACAAAGGATAAGGCTTTATTCATAATGGAGATGCTCACTCTCTCTAACTTGTGTTCTTTCACCAATTGAGCTTCATCCATTTTGATGACAAATATGAGCTTTCCATTGCAATCTGTGCTTGTTGTAGTTTCTCAACATCTAAGTAGACATTGTTGAAAGCATTCATCTCAAAGGTTTGCAAGCCAAATTTCTTTTTACTCTTCCAAGTCATTGTGCCCCTTACGCAATGGTACCCTCCAAGCATTTCTCTTGCACATTGGTTTGTTTCTCGCCATGCACATCTCACAGACCAAGGTGTGGGTAGGGGCATTGTAGACTTCTTATACTTTCCCAAAATAGAAAACTTGAAAATTTTGAAAATAGATGTGTAAGCTTCATGACTTACACCGGCAATATCACAAGCTGCAAGCATCTCCTTTGCATCCACAATATCCTTGAAGTCCTTCATCACATCTTCAGCAACTTGCACATGTGTGCGCTTGTGTCTTGGGTCCCTTAGTATCCCAATGACATTGCTTGACTTCAATAAACTAGCTAGAGCATATGAACAGTCAATATCATCCATGTCCATTCTTCCCATCACATCTTCCATGAAGTTCCTAAAGAAGAACACAAGAAAAACTTAGTCACAAATAGTGTAGCACAAAAGAGTGTAATTTCATTGGAACATTTGATAACCATCCTTGTAGCCTGGACTCTCCTCTTTCTAGCACCACCAGTGGGTGCCAATGCATCCATGTTATGTAAGTACCTTCTGTTCCTCTCCTTCAATCCCAAAGGTGTTTCTTTCATCTTTTGCACTCGTTCTTTTGCCTTCTCTCATTCCTTCTCTACGGCTTGTCAAACTTGATTATATATAGATCTTTCCAAGACTTTTTTGGACTCAGCTAGCTTACACAGTGACTCTTCTAATTTATGTCACTCCAAGTCCAATGCATTTTGCTCCAAGTCCAATGCTTTGGCTTTATCATGAAGATCTTGGTTCTTCCTTTGATGATCCTGCATAGAGTTATGCATTACGACAATGGTGCTATTTCCTAAATGTGCTAGCATCTCTGCTTGGGCTCTACGCATCTCGCTTGCTTGCATAGCCTTGACTGAGCATTGTTTAACCGATTGCAATAACCAAGCAACCCCGCATGTCCATTTTCAACAAACCGAACTAGCTCATGCATTGTATGGAAAGGAGGCCTCTTTTGGTTGGCAGGATCTAAAGGATACAAGGATCCTTCTACCCAAAGGTCGAGATGATTCTTTCCTTGTGGGTGAAGACTGTGGATTTTGGAAGCCCCCTCAATCCCAGACTATGTGTGCTTGCATATTCAACCTCCAACTCTAAGTGAACCTGGTACTTGTTGGAGATGTCCTCAAATGGTGCCATGACTAAAGGAGTGTAGAGAAGGAGAAGGTGTGGAGATGAAGGCTTGAAGGAGTAGCACGCAGGAAGAGGGAGGGTGAGGAGGAGGAGGGATGGGGGAGGGAGGACCAGCAGTTGAAGAGGAGGAAAGGGGGGCAGACCAACAGGTGTGGAGGGTGAGGAGTAGGCATGGAGGAGGAGGGAGGGAGGAGGGAGGAGTAGGAGGGAGGGGGGAGGAGGAGCAATAGTGGAGGAGGAGGGAGGGGGAGGGGAGGAGGAGCAGGCATGGAGGAGGGAGGGAGGGGGAGGGTAGGAGGAGCAGGTGTGGAGGAGGGAGGGAGGGAGGGAGAGGAGGAGGAGGAGGAAGGGGGAGGAGGGAGTGAGGAGGGGGAGGGGGAGGAGGGGGGAGGGGGAGGAGGGAGGGAGGGAGGGGGAGGAGGGAGTGAGGAGGGGGAGTGAGGGAGGGGGAGGGAGGAGGGGGAGGGAGGAGGGAGGGAGGAGAGAGAAGGAGGGAGGGAATTCAAAATTCGAATTTTGAATTTTGAATTTTTTGGTTCCCACCTAGGAGTAAGAGTTGTGTAAGAGGTGTAAGAGGTGGGGTCACTTTTGACCCACCTAGGTGAGGGGGGGTTAGGACTTTTTGGGACCTACATTAGCCCTTTCATTAGGACTAATCCATTTCTTAATCCATTCCTTATGAGGCCCTTTTGAGACCTCGATTCTCCCCTAATGCATGCCACCCCTAGGAGTGATATCTTTTGGTGAAAAGATGCAAGTGATACATGCAAGATGGATAGATAGAATAAAGAGGACGTTTCCCCACAATTATTCCAAAACAAGTAGGACATGCTTGTTTGAGAAACGTCATGGGATACCCTTTGACCATAAGAATTTGGTTCATGTGCTTGTTTGTGGGGGTGCAGAATGATCACACAACACCTTCATAGATTGGTCGATTACTTTAAACTTTGCTATTATTAAAGAGCTAGGTTGGAATGATTCCCTCATTAGTCTCAATGTTGTACCTATGCCTAGATGGTTGCTACGAACATTCACAAATCCTAGGGGTGCGGTCACTATTGATATATTGGCTGGTATTGGGTGAACTTGGCCAACAGTCCAAGTTCATACTGTATCATTATCTCGGCATTGAGAAGGGCAATAATTCAAGTCCCATCATACAAGATTTAATATTTATGGAGTAGTCTTTACAAGATTTTCCCATACATTATCAAGAAAGTCAACCCTTTCTTATTTAGATTAGCCAACCTATGGCAAGCATGCAAGTTGTCAAGGATACATAGTAGACATTCAAGTGGGTTTTCATAGTAGCCTTTTCCCTCATCACTTCATACTTTCCACTCAATGGCCAAGGGTATTCAATACAAATTTGCAATTTGGGTGACTTCTAATAGTATGCAGTATCAATCCAATCTATTTTTTCTTTTCAAGTTGGGATTACTACTTTCTCTATTCTTGTCCCTTACATGATAAATTATGTTAACAATGATCATGTACTTTTTGAAAATTATTGTTTTGTAGTGTCCCACATTAACAAATAGTTGATTATGCACTTGGAGGCACTCTCTTGCTGGTACTTTAAGATCTGTGATGATAAGGAGGTGGACATTGTTGAGCTCTCTAGAGCATATCTCTATCCTTTCCTAAAAGGATCCATTGATATGGGTCTAGAGGACAAAGTCGAGATCGGATGAGAGACATGGAGGATTCAATTGAGGATCTAGAGCATATGAACTAGGGCAAGGGATAAATGCTACTTGTAGTCCAAAAGGACAAAGCAGAGGGTGGACGTGACAAGGTGACACACCATGGGAGACACAAAAGGCCAAAGAAAAGGGTAGCCAAGACAAGGCCCACACATCATGGCAAAACACTAAGGCCAAAGCACATTGTATCGCTAAATAAAGGGAGACACACCAAAGTAGGTTTTGTGGAGAATGCCACTATTGTGTGAATGGCTCACTCATCTCTTTGCATATCATGTTCCCTTGGTTGAAAGTTTGCCGCTATGCAAGATGGGCCATAGGAAATGTGTCCCATGGTTGATGGCCAATTTTAAACCTATGGTCTCTTTTGAAGGCTAGCCCCCCTCGTTTAATAAAATCCAGTGTTATTACTAGCCCAAAAATAAAGATTTAATACCTATATTTTCAATTTGAAGTTTAATAAGAATTTCATGTTTGGAATGTGTTCTTGGATCATTAGAGATACACCCTTGCTTTGTCATATTCAAAATCTCTTTGTTTGTTGCTCTCCTGTCACAGCAAATGAATTTTGCTTGATGTATGTTCTCATTTTAATGTTTTGGTTAAAATAGCTAATTAAAATTTATCCAAATCCCTTCATAGTTTTATCCCACTCGGCCCTTCTTGAGGGAGGCAAGGGTGTTTATAGAGGGAGATTTTCGAAGTCCATTTTGATGTCCTAAGATAGGGCTCCAAAGAGGCCTTTTAGAAAGTTGGTCAAAATGAGGCTCCAAAGAGCCCCTTTGTTATGTTGGCCATAATTGCAAAAGCTCATGGCTTGGTTATGTGGCGAGGTGGGAAACTAAGAGGGCTAGAAAATGTTTGCATAAGTGGGGCCTAAAGGGTTTGTGTCTAGGGTCATCCTTAGACTCGGATATTAATAAGAAGCTACAAAGGGAAGTCTATGTGGGAAGGACTTTATTGGAAGGCTCCCTTGGGGGGACACATGGCACCATAAGGCTAAGCCATAAAGTCAAGAAAATAAAAAAAGTAAGATCAAAAGGCAAGATTATGAGGTAAAGAGAGCATGATGACTTCAAAGATAAATCCAATGCCTTGAACAAATATCAGGGAAGTGGCCCATCAAATTTTTACCTCATCAATAAAGCCTTTTGCTTTATAATATCTAGAAAAATCTCATTTTTAAAATGACAAGTCTAGAAATAGAGGAGATGATCAGGGAGAGAGAAAAGGGATATAAAATGGAAAGAAATTATGGAAGAGGAAATGTATGAGGAAGTGCATAACAGAATTCAAGAGGATAATATGGAAATGGAGGACATTGATTACAATGATTATGGAATTTCATATACGGAATTCACTAAACTAGAAACTCGAACACTAAATATAGAAAAGCAGTTAGAGATTATTAATGATACATTAAAAACTCTAATTGACTCCATATCCAAGTTATCCGATTCTCAATCAATAACTCCTATGGCGTAAATTACAATTACTTGGGCAAGTTGAGAGGGCCACTTCTCAACTTAAAGAAACCTCTAACATTCTTAAGGACTTGAAACCACCAATTTTCAAAGGGGAAGAAAAAGAATGCAACAAGGACGTGATAAATACGGTCTTGCAAAAATGGAAAGACTTCCATCAACTCAGGAACACCCCTCTTGAAAATTAAGGCATGGAACTGAGCCTCTCCCTTAGAAATAAGGCTTATATATGGTGGATGAGCCTCAAGAAAATGATAGGATTCCTAGGTATTGCATAAATTTGAATAAGTCTTTTTAAAATAGTTTTTACCTAAAAATGAGTTAGAAAGAGCTTGGAAGGCTTGGGACAATTGTATAAAGGGTAAGAACACTCTAGTCCAGTACATAGAGAATTATAGGGATGCAGTCTTAAGCTAAAAGGAATTGATGAATTCTAGACGATAAAGGGTTTCATGAGAGGTCTAAAAGACACCTATAAGGTTGAGGTGAGAAGAAATTCTCCCAAGACCTTTGAAGAAGCAATTAAGTATGCCCAAGTACACGGCAACATGATGGGGAAATCCAAAGATGGAACTTTGAAACAAGTAGGTTTTGTTCCTAAGTTCAACAAATTTTGAAAAGAAAGGGGCACTTCAAGAACGAGGCTTCTCAAGCATCACCTATGAAACCTCAAACACAAATATATCCTCTCCTAAAGAAAGAGGTTTCTGAAAGTGCTAAGCAGGAAAATATTTGATTCAAATGTTTGGGCAAAGACCTGAGAGTGCTCTCAAAGGAAGCAAGAACGGAAGAGGGAGAGAGAGAAACAAAGAGCCACACAAGTTTTGGTGGGAGCAGAACACCCTAATCTTCTTTTTCATTCATTTATATATGTGTTTGAGTATTGTACATAACCGGGGTAAAGGCACAGTGACCTTTAACCCCCACAACCTCCCACTTAAAGGACAATGTGCCCTTAAGGGAGAACAACCAGTGAGCATACTATCCAATGCCCATCAATACACGACAATACTCAAACTGCTGACTAGGTAGACTCTTTGTCAGCATATCTGCAGGGTTATCATATGTATGAATCTTGACAAGCTCTATGCGCTTGTCCTCAAGTACCTCCCTGATGAAATGGTACCTGACCTCAATGTGTTTGGTCTTTGCATGGAAAACCAGATTTCGTGCTAGCTGAATAGCACTCATGGAATCACTATGCAATGTCGGTACACCTGTATGAATCCCCAAATCTCCCACTAGCCAATTAAGCCATATAGCCTCCTTGCAACCCTCTGTGGCTGCAACATACTCAGCCTCTGTGGTAGACAAAGCAATGCACTTCTGTGCGCGAGACATCCACGACACTGCACCACCTGCAAAGGTGAACACATAACCAGAAGTGGATCTCCTACTATCCACATGCCCTGCATAGTCTGAATCTGTGTACCCAAGTATAGCATGTCTCCTCTATCAAAGCAGATGCACATCTCCTTGGTACCCTTCATGTACCTCATGATGCACTTAACTGCCTCCCAATGCCTCTTTTCTGGATTAGCCATATATCGGCTAACAACTCCCACTGCAAATGCAATGTCTGGTCTAGCAGCTATCATAGCATACATAAGACTCCCAACTGCTGATGCATAAGGAACCTTGGCCATCATGGCCCTTTCCTCATCTGATTTGGGACTATCTGTATGACTCAGTTTCACATATGGAGGCAATAGAGTACTCACTGCCTTCCCCCCCTCCATATTGAAATGCTGCAATACTTTTGTAACATACTCTTTTTGTGAAAGCCAAAGGAGTTTCCTACTCCGATCACACGTGATGCGCATACCAAGAATATGACCTGCAAGTCCCAAATCCTTCATATCAAAGGCCTCATGCAACTTGTCCTTTAATGCATCTAGCTCATAAGTATTCTTGCTAGCCAATAGCATATCATCCACATATAGTGCCAAGATTATCAGGCTATTATCCTTAGCCCTTTTAGTGTAGAGGCAGTGATCAATTTCAC
This sequence comes from Dipteris shenzhenensis, assembly GCF_047967505.1. Taxonomy (NCBI): domain Eukaryota; kingdom Viridiplantae; phylum Streptophyta; class Polypodiopsida; order Gleicheniales; family Dipteridaceae; genus Dipteris; species Dipteris shenzhenensis. The sequence goes on from NC_141626.1 coordinate 29,683,798, forward strand.
TTCTTCTAAAACCCTGGGACCGAATGAAAGCATCAAACTTCTGATACCATTCTCTAGGCGCTTGCTTAAGACCATAGAGACTCTTCTTTAGCTTGCAAACTAAATGCTCTTTGCCCTTTTCTTCAAAGCCTTCCGGCTGCACCATGTAAATTTCCTCATGCAAATCCCCATGCAAGAAAGCTGTCTTGACATCCATCTGCATAAGCTCCATATCCTCTAATGCCACTAGTCCAAGCATGCATCTAAGTGTGGTCATCTTCACAACTGGAGAGAATACTCATCAAAGTCCACACCCTTCTCTTGCTTGAACCCTTTAGCGACCAAACGGGCCTTGTACCTAGGCACATCATCACCTGTGACCTTCATTTTGTAGACCCATTTACATGGCGATGCTTTCTTTCCATGTGGCAAAGAAACCAAGTCCCAAGTCTTATTCTTCATAAGTGAACTCATCTTTGATTGCATAGCATACTCCCACTTGCGTTGATCCTCGTGCATCATAGCCTCTTTGTAGCAAGAAGGCTCCCCGCAATCAGTAAGCATCACATAGTCTACCCCTGGAACAAACCTATCAGGCAGTCTAGACACTCTAGATGATCTTCTCAAGGGCATTTCAGCTTGCTGTCCCACCTGCACATTTGGCTCATCATTTCCACCAATAGATGATCCATCATCTACCCTTGATTGTATACCTGTGGGAGTACTTGGTGGTACCATTTCTTGCATATTTGGTGCATGGACAGCTTGCTGTCTATCAACATATGCAGGTGGATTCACATCCTGGAAAGTGATTCTCCTCATTTCCACATCCCTCATGGGTGTCTTATGCATCTTCTTCTCATTGAAGACTACATCATGGCTGTGTATGATCTTCTTGCTTCTGGATCCCAGAGACGATAGCCCATCTCTCCACTTTCACCATAACCCAGAAAGATGCATTTTCTAGACTTAGGATCTAGCTTCTTTCGAAGCTCTTTTGGCACATGTGCATATGCCTCACACCCAAATATATGCAAATGAGAGTAAGAGGGCTTCTTGCCATTCCATGCCTCTTCAGGAATACCGCCATCCAAACTCTTACTAGGTGATCTATTCATCACATGCACTACAGTCTTCATTGCCTCAGCCCAAAAACCACCAGAAAGAGTTGCATTGGAAAGCATGCATTGCAACCTTTCTTGAATGGTACGATCCATCTTTTCTGCAACTGGATTTTGCTCTGGAGTATGAGGGGATGTGAGCTCCCTCTTAATCCCACATGTATCACAGAAATGCTGAAAGTCATGAGAGAGATACTCTCCACCATTGTCAGTCCGTAGGCATTTAAGCGTTCTACCCGACTCATTCTCAACCAAGGCCAGCCATTTCTAAAATACCTGGAACACATCACTCTTCCGAGCTATAGCATAAGCCCACACTTTCCTAGTTGCATCATCAATGAATGTCACATAGTATTCAGCTCTGCCTAATGATCGTGTAGGCATGGGACCACATACGTCTGAATGCACCAAATCAAGCTTTTCAAACTCTTTCTTTCCCCTTCTTTTATGGGATGATTTAGTTTGCTTCCCATAGAGACAGTGCTCACAAAATTCAAAATCAGAGAAACTCAAATGCGGTACATAACCCAAACGGCATAAGAGTTTCATTCCATTCTGGCTCATGTGCCCCAACCTGCAATGCCACAAAGAAGTGCTTGGCTGCTCGATTATTGCAACAACATGATCAAATACCCCTGATACATGTAAGGGATACAAAGTCCCACACTTGGCACCCCTAGCCAAAAGCATAGAGCCCTTCTAAATTTTCCAACTCTGAAAGCCAAAAGTGGTGTGAAAACCAGCATCATCTAGTTGACCCACTAAAATAAGACTCTTGGTCAACTTAGGCACATGTCTCACATGTTTCAAAATAAATGCAGACCCATTTGCAAAAGAAAACTTTATGTCACCTACTCCCACTATGTCACATGCATAGTCATTTCCAAGATGCACACAACCTGTCTTTCCACTGTCATAAGTGGAGAACCATTCCCTATGGGGAGTAACATGGAATGAAGCACCAAAATCCAAAATCCAATCCTGGGAATATGCATCATCTGAAGTGGTAAGCAACTCTGTAGATAAACTATACATGAAGAGAACGTCATTGTCACTATCATGTGTGACTGCATTGATCTCCTCGATCTTCACTTTTCCTTTGTCCTCCCTTGGACTCTCTTCCTTTTGATTTGCACCCCAATTTGCATTCTTTTTCTTATCCTTTTGCTCTCTTTTCAGCTTGTAGCAATCCTTTTTCATATGGCCCTTCTTGCCATAGTGGTAACACTCAATGTTTTGTGCCCTGGATTTGCTACAAGACTTTCCTCTTTCTTGGGACTTCCCCCTGAACTGTGATTTGCCCCTTTGCACATTTAAGGCTGCATCCTGCTTGTTGCCGTCCATAGACTTCCGCCTAATCTTCTTGGCCAACAAGCTACCCATAACATCAACAAATTTCAGTACTCCACCAGCTGCAGAGTTACTGATAGCTGTACGGAAGGTATCCCATGAGGATGGCAATGAACATAAGAGAAATATTGCCTTAGTCTCTGCATCAAAATTCATCTTCTGAGCCTGAAGTTGGCTGAAAATAATATTGAATTCATTCAAGTGAGAAGCAATGGAGACCCCTTCCTTCATCTGTAGCTCAAACAACCTGTTCATGAGGTAAACTTTATTAAAGGCAATTTCCTTCTCATAAGTGGCACACAGTTTCTTCCACAAATCTTCCATAGTTTGCTCATTTACTACTGTGAAATAAACCGACTCTGCAAGATAAATCTAATAGTAAACTTTGCTAATGCATCCAACTCATTCCAATCATCCTCAGACATATTTGCAGGCTTAGCTTCAATCCCTGCCAAGGGTTTAATCTGCTTCTTTTGAATAAGCACATCCCTTATCTATTCTTTCCACAAAGAAAAGTTTGTCCCATCAAACTTTTTAATGTTGAAAAACTCCTTTTCAGACATGGAAGAGGATGCCATAATGCAAATAAAGCAAAATCCCAAATGCTAGTGCCTACAAGAGAGAATCACACCAAATACCAGGTGCACCCAAATGTGTATGCCACAATAGAGTGAAATATCACCAAAAACTCATGTCTCAAAGCATCTGACTCATGTGCATATACTATGCATCCATATGAGCAAATCTGGCCCAAAAGAAAATGCCAACTGCAATGGCAATCCAAAATGCCAATCAGTGCCAAATGACTCAAGCATAAACACCGTCCACTGGCATATGCATTAATAATATCTCATCCAAGAGAGCATAGCACTATCAGTGCATCACTTGCAATGTGTCAAAGCTGTCCCTCAGCATAAAATAGCATCCATGTGCAAAGCATCCATAAAAAATAGCATCCCACAAGGCAATTTGGGCCTATCAGTGCATCCAATAGGACTGCAATGCATCCAAATGGCCTATAAATCATCCACTGCAACCCAATGCACACCACGAATGAGTGCACACTGTTCAAACTACAACCAGAGTGATCTGCATAAGGTATGCTCAAGAAATCATGGTCCTATGGTAATGACCGCTACTGAAAATAGAACGTGAGATGCCTCAAAACATGGGCGCCATTGCATAATTGGACTCAGCAAGAAAATCTGCAAATATCTCTCTTCTGCCGGAACTCCAAAATCCCAACCGATGAGTGAGAAATGGGAGTCAACACTTATCCACTGCCATGTGGCATAAATCTAAGGTTTCAAAACCTTAGAATGAAAAATGCATAACAAAGAGACAAAATCGAATACTTAGAGATCTATAACTCTGAAAATCCTCCACCGAATCGTGTAAGAACTGATAGGTAGGGGTTTTTGGGCGTCCTAAATGCAATGGGACAGACGGTTTTGGAAACCGTGGTCTCAATCACTGGGTCCAACACACGGACTGAAAAAATGTTTTTGGAAACAGAGCTATTTGTAAACTCCATTGGAGTGTGAATGATGAGCAACATAGAAGTTTTAGGACCTCCTGAGTCCACAGAAACTGACAGATCTATAAATGGTTGCTCCAAACTTGAGTTTTAACACCCGGGTAGAAAAACGTAGGAACTGACACAGTGAGTCAGAAATCCAATGAAATGATCCCAGATTCAAGAATGAAGGTGTTTCCAACTCCTGAAATGAAGTGGACACCAAAAGCAAGCAATAGTTGCCTCTACAAGTCAATACGGAGTCTCTGTCATCAAACGGAACAGGGAAAAGCTCAAAAAACGACTTTTTCTTCGAAAACACTTAACAGGCTCTCAAAACCACTTCGCAAAACCAAAGTGACTTTTCCAAAGGTTCCTCTAAGGTCTCTACACACTTGGATGCAAGTAAAGTCACCCACAAAGCTTCCCATAGAGCTTCTCCTTCCTCCCACAGAGCTGCTGAGCTTCAAGCATTCACGCACGCTCAGCTAGATCACCCGGGCTCTGATACCAGTTGAGAGTGCTCTCAACGGAAGTAAGAACGGAAGAGGGAGAGAGAGAAACAGAGAGCCACACAAGTTTTGGTGGGTGCAGAACACCCTAATCTTCTTTTTCATTCATTTATATATGTGTTTGAGTATTGTACATAACCGGGGTAAAGGCACAGTGACCTTTAACCCCCATAAGACCATGCTACTTGGAATAACCTTAAAACAAACAAGCGGGATCTAAAGCCCTAAATAAACCTCCACAAAAACAATTTCATGTGGTTCAAGTGTTTCCACATAATGGTATTGAAAAGTGCACTGAGGTAGAGTGAGGATGCATGGAAAAATAAAGGGGCAAAGGGCAAGAATTATGGTCAATGATAGTGCAACACATAATTTCTTAAACTACTCACTAGTTAAGAAATTAAAGTTGCTAGAGAGTCCAAGTGCCCATAAATATGTGGTCTCTCTAGCAAAGGGTAGTGAAAAGAATTTGGAACACCATGATTCATGGTGTAGAGGTGGAAGTCCAAAGTTATTAGGATGCCTTGGATTTCCAAATCATGCATCTCGATTGAACTGATGTTCTTCTTGTATAGTCTTAGGTATAGCTTATAGCAGATTTATTTAAATAACTCCATTATGTTTGAAAAAGATGGTAGAGTCTTCCAAATTCATGGAGAACCTGATGTACCCAACTCCCCTCTTATTTGTTTGACAAAATTGGAACAACTTCTACAATAACAACAACAATGCAAGGTATATCTTTGTGAACTTTCTTTTATTGGTAATTTTATTTTTGATACATCTGAAAAGAATAATTTTCCTATTGATGTGATTAAAAAGTATGAATCTTTGTTTAAGTATTTAATGGTTGAATTTAAAGATGTTTTTCTGATTGACTTGCCTAATGGTTTACCTCCCAAGTGAGATGTAGATCATAAAATTGACAAAATTTTTGGATCTACCCTTGTTTGTAAACCACCCTATAGACTTAGTCAAACAGAAGAACGTGAGGTTGAAAGACAATTAGTTGAATGCCTTAGCAAGGGCCAAATTCAACCTACTAATTCACCATGGTCATCATCGGTTTTACTCGTGAAGAAAAAAGATGGCAAACAAGAATTGCAAACATCTTGGGCTTGTCTGGATTTGGAGATTGGGGCAAAGTCATTTCTCATTCTTGTATCTCTTTATTGATGATTACAACCAATAAGTGTGGAATTTTACATTTTTGGGCTGATGAACCATCGAGTTTCTTTGTGAAGAAGATGACTAATTGCTGGATCCAGTCTTACTTTAGCTACCTACTCAGCAAAACAAATATGTGGAGTGGGAGCGATCGCTCCTTGCCACACTTAACCCCTAGGATTGTGGATAGGAATGTTTTTGCTTCCTTGAGTCGAGGGTTAATGATGGTGCAAAGTATTATCCCATCCATATGGAACTTGGTGCCCTCTAAATCATTTTACTATCAGGTATAATGTTGAGTTGCCTTTGACGTACAATGATGGTGCCTTGCTTGCCAACCTATGCATCGCTAAAGTGGTAAGAATGGAGAAAGTCCCTAATGTACGTGGTCATTGCAGGACTTTCCTCCAAGGATTTTAGGATCTCATACAAACTGCCAAGACACCTTTGCTCTAAGAAATATGTTGTTGCATTGGAAAGAGCATAAGTTGATGTAGGTGGCCACACAAGCTCCAAGGACTAGGCCCCACCAATGGTTGTGTAGGCCAGTGGTGACTGGGGTGGCATTTGTACTTCTTGTGTTTCCATGTCATGCACAGAATCCTCATCATAGCTATTGCTCTAAACCACAAATGCCTATGGTCACCTTGGTTGAGAGAAGGTAGATTGCTACTAACTCTGGAGGGGGTCTTGTGGGCTGAGGCAGTGGGCTCTTTCTTTGCATCCTCTTTAGTGGTGGCATTGTTTCTGAACCTACATCCATGTTCATATGGTGTTCCATTGATCATTAGATTAGTTGGCATGCAGGTATGACAGTTGTGTGTGTATTGTGAGAGATCTCATTTTTACACATGCTTTGAGAGTGTGGAATGAAAGTGTATGGCAAAATTATTCATGCAATCGACTATGTGTCTAAGCGAAAGCGTGTGAGTGCACGTGACCTAGTAATTAGTTAGGGACTAACTATATGCTTCTTTTATTTTTGCTGGGATTTAATAGGGAAACTAAGACTCAGGCATCACTTCTGAGCCCTAGGTTGAAATCGGTTGATGCTACATATATGTGCAAAGATGTACATATGCAAGTGAGTGCTTGTGATACAATCTAATACTAACTATAAGGAAGACTTGGGGTTCCCAAATCTTCATTATTTTTGAGGATGGCTTGCGTGTTAATGTAGTAGCGCTTTAGTTCACTCCCATTTATGGTTGTGTTTAATTGGACTCCATCCAATGTTTCTAGTAGCACAACTTTGATGGGATTCATTTTTCTTACTCGATAAGGTCCTTGAGTTTGCCCTTGTGGACTTTGGCATTGTATAGAAAGACTAGATCACCCTCCTTGGTGTCTTTGGATTTAAGGTTTCTGTCAAACCATGCCTTCTTCTACATTTTTCTATTGTCATGGCATGGCCGGTGATAATTTGGTCTCTGTATGCTTCTCCAATTGATAGAGGCTTTCTTTCAGGGATGCATGATCTCCCATGTGTTCCTGTATTGCCATGCGTAGGCTTGGTATTACAAATTCTAGTGGGACCATAGCTTCAAGACCGTACACCAATTGAAAAGTGTATTTCTTGTACTGACCTTGAGTGTGGTTTGGTATGTCCATAAGGCTACATTTGGTTTCTCTACCCAAACACTATGGTTCTACTACTTGGTGAGGATAATGCATAATATTTTGTTGGTGGATTCGACCTGTCCATTCCCTTGTGGGTAGTAGGGTGTGCTTTTTCTATGGATACCATAAAGCCAAACAAGAGTTTTTGGATAACCTCATTGACAAAATGCATGCCTCTATCCAACACAATTTCAATGGGGCATCCAAAATGGGTGATCACATTCTCATATAAGAACCTTAATGTTCTTCTGGAATCTGCCTTTCTGACTCCTTTAGCTTCAACCCATTTGGTAAAGTAATCAGTGGCCACAATGATGTAGCGTGTTTGTATTCCATTTGTTACTGGATGGATGGGACCCACAAAATCAATCTCCTATTTCTCAAATGTTTTTTGTGCAATGATTGTTGTTAGTGGGTTGAAGTCCTTGTGTTGTGATTTAGTAGTCTGTTGGCATACATCATAGCTTTTGACATATTCATAGGAATCTGCCCAAAGTGTTGGCCACCAATAGCCTACAAGAAGGACTTTTCTTGCTGTCGCTTACCCTTGGAAGTGTCCTCCTACAATGCCTTCATGGACTTACTAAGTATTGGCATGATCTCATGAGGCATTACACATCTTCTTAAAATTTGGTGCTTGCCCATCTTGTATAGTTGTCCTACAATGAGTTGATAGGGTGCATCTTTTAAAACTAATTTTCTGGTAGCCATTGCTTTCATTTGAGGGGGTGGTTTTCCTGCCATTAAGTACCCAATGATACTTGCATACCAATCTAGAACAACCTCTATCTGAAATAGTATGGCATCTGGCAAGTCATCTTCTACTCTAGTGGCTTCTTCTCTCGACTTAACATGAGACATGTGATCAACAATGTAGTGTTGGGCACCTTTGCGGACCACTATTTTGAAATTGAATTCTTGAAGCAAGAGTAGCCATCTGGTTATTCATCTTATTGTATATGGATGATCTCAGAATTCATAGTCGGTGTAGAAGACAAAATCATTTGCCAATAGATAGTGTCAAAATTTATTAACACTATACACCATTGCTAGGGCTTCTCTTTCTGTGGTGGTATAGTTGATCTCTGCATTAGTGAGTTGTCAACTGGGTCAACATTTTCTTAGGTGTAGCCAATCACAAAACTATTTTTGGGGCCATGACGTGATGCGCTTCGGGGTGAAATTTTGAATTTTGCGTGGACCTACTCTCTCACTGGAAATTTTCCCGACATCATGATGTTGCACTGGCATAATAATGAGACACAATCTGTTTATTTTGAATGCCGTAGAGCTTGACACATATAGCAACTCTGCACTACATCATGCATCTCTGCACTGCTTCACTTAGCAAAGCCTCTGGCCTGACCACTTATCATCATGCAACCTTTTGTCGTAGCTTTGCTACTTGTCACTAGGCACTGCACCCATACAGATCATTAAAATTCAAGGTTGGCTTGGAGAGACCATCCTGCTAGTTCTTGGCATTATATTGATGCAATCTATCATTCTGAACACCACTGCAGTGTAGTCTTTGGCCTGACCACCTATCACATCGCACCACCTTTTGCGCAGCTTTGCCCATGCCAATCATAGGTTGGCTTGGAGAGACCATTGCGCTAGTTTTTTGCATAATAATGAGACATAATCTATCATTCTGAGCATCACCTTAGCGTAGTCTCTGGCATGACGACGTGTGATCACCCAGAATTCAAGGTTGTCTTGGAGCTACCACCACACTGGTTCTCGGCGTTATAGCTCTGCTACCTATTTTTACATATTACAAGAGGAGGTCTATGATGACTTGTGTATTGGCAAACAGAAGGAGATCTATGATAGCCACTACACTAGTTCTTGGAGTTATATATTTGTGTACCAAGGAAATGTATTTCCTTATGCAACCAAGCAAAATGCAATTGACAATATGGCCCTTAAGGGGGCCCCTTTAGGGGCAAGGGCCATATCGACATGCCATGTCTGTCCAATGGCATCCTGGATATTGTGTAATGCATGTTAATATGGCCCTTTCTCCTAGAGTGGACCCCTCAAGGGCCATATTTCCAATTGCATTTTCTAAAAGTTTAATTGTATTTTTCTAGACGTATCTCCATGCAACCACAACGGTGGGTCATTGGAGCCATTTTAGCGCTATTTTGGTCATAAATGTAGTCCTTCTTTATTGGTATTTTAGTCCTTGTTGTGGTAAATATAAATGAGGGCAAAAGTATTTCGAGCCACTGTGGTGGCTGGAGGTGGCCCAGTGGTGCCATCCAGATGATCAACTACAATTCATCGAGTGAAAATTGAGCAAAAGAGATTACAATGTACATCTACATCCAATAATAGGTTATATAAAAATTAACTTATACTGAGCAAAAATTGAGCAGAGAATCTTACATTTATAAAAACTCGGCAATTGCTGAGCGCCTTAAAGGCCAAAAGATTACAGCTCTGGCGACCATAACCATTCAAATATAAAAGCTAACAATAGTGCATACTGAGAGCCTCAAATTGAACAAAAAGAAATTACATAAATATAATAACAGCTCATCAATTGTTGCTGAGAGCCTTAGAGACCAAAAATTACATCCAGTGAGCCAAAAGATTGTTGAGAGCCTTAGAGGCCAAAATATTACATCCAGCCATTGTTGAGTGGTTATGAGCCTCATCTGAGTAAGAGGGAATTTGTATAGCTCAGTATTTCCACAAAACTAGCTCGTTGCATTAAAATTTTTTAGGGAGCCAAAGGAGGATACGATGGAGATGCCGAAGACTATGCACATTGCCAAGACTCAAATTACACCCCCCCAACTAGTCTAGAGTACTCTGCTATGAAAATACTAAGGCCTTTGTCTCAACATCCAGCATGAACCCATAGAGCATAGCCATAAAGAGGCCAGAGGTGAGCATGTCATCTAAGGTGGTGACATGCAGATATGGGGGGAATCGACTATGGGAACGAAGGGTCTCCACTAGTGCCAACATTTCTACTCCAGGAGAGTGCAATGCAATCACCTTATATGAGAAGGCAGATAACATTGGAATCACAGTGCATCAAGGGGGGGTGGTAGTAGGCATGGTGAAGATGAGTGGGTGAGTAGCAGATGAGTAGGGGAGAAGATGAGTGACGAGAGTTGGATGAGGGAGCGTGGAGCAAAGTAGAGCAAAGGCGGAAAAATTTATCATGAAGTTTTTTTTTAAATTCCTCTAGTATAATAGCCTTATAAAGCTTAAAAATATGTTGAAGATAGCTCCCAAGGTAGTTTCTACCTTGGGGATAGCTTCCAAGGGTAATTCTTTCTCCATAGAAACTACCTTAGAGACATGCTTTATAACCTAGTTTCGCTGGTGAAACTACCTTAGAGATGGGCTTTACAACCTAGTTTCACTAGCGAAACTACCTAGGTAGCATTTTCAAAAACTTGTAACTTTCAGCTCCAAGATCCAAAAGTAGTCATGTAATCACTCAAATCGAAGAGAAAATAATATTTGAGCACTTTGGACGTGTTAAATGTTGAAAATTAGGACATATTGAAGAGCTTTTTGTGATTTTAAGTAGAATAGAATGAGAATGAGTATCGATTTAGATTTTTTTCTCTATATATTGGTTGGATTTTTAAAAGAAATTTTATTAACATTATTACATAAGAGTTTTTTGTAATTGAGAATCCACTTACCCTCTTGTATAGTTTTCCAATAAAACCACCTAGAGGTTTTCTATATGCTTACTCTATTTGTTTATTGATTTGTTTGCTAAATAGTTTCTTTAACAAGTGGGCCTTAAAAAGTGTTTTTTATTTTTGCATCTAAAGTCTAATTTTGGACTTGATTAGTTATTTCTTGAAGAAACTATAATTCTGGATACTTGATAAAAACATTGCTCGAAAGTCACGCACAAAAGTTTTTGCTCGGACTATGTACGTACTTGCCAACAAACATCTAAGATGTGCTGAAGAAGACCATTCACTTTTTCCTGATACGAGAGAAACCGTGAAGTTCTAGCAGGTCCAAGAAGAAGTAGAGCAATTGAAAGGACATGACGTATCTTTTGTTGAGATATTGAGCTCCACTCGCGATATGCCAGGGTGACCGTTGTGCATTTATGTCACCGACTTGTTAGCTACAGATGCGGTTGGTACACTGCCCACAAATAATAGCTAGATGACAGCTATCCTTATCTACACTAGTTCGTGGCTCAGTTAGTATGCCACCTTAGTTAGTTGAGTTTGGTTTGAGACCCACATATAGGGTTCTTCTATTTCTTTGTACTAGTGTTCTTTTGGCTTTCACAACTAAGAAGAGGAAAACTATTTTTAGCCTCCACCTTTGTGTGTATTCCCCCATTGTGAATGTGAGAAAGCCGCAAGTGAGACTCCTTCCCTCTCTCCCACTATCTTCACATGGTATCAGAGCCTTGTTCGTGGTAAGGAGCTCAAGAAAGCAAACCAAGTTCATGGTGTCCTGGTAAGAGGACTAGTGTTGCTTTCCTATTTCGAGTTTGGGAGCAAATCTCTGCAGGTAGCACAGCCAAAAGTGGAAGAGTGCACTGTCTCAGATTGAGACGCCCTTTGCGATGTGGCAAGAGGGCAGTATATGCTGCAGGATCAAGGCGAAGCCCTTGGTGACTTTATTTTTCTGATTCGAGGCCATTTCGAGGCCCGTTTTGAAGGCGGAAGTTCTTCGCAGGCACTCAGAAAAAGGCCCTGTTTTTGCTGTGCGACCACTGCTCGGCTGGTCAGCGAAAAGTTGCCACAGAAATTGCATCGTATGCCTGTGTGCAGAGATATTGGAAGTTGCAGAATCATGCTTGTTGCCTGTTGATGAAAAATCGTCACTAGGAAGTGACTGTGTGGTCAAATACCACTTTCGTCAGTTTTGCAGATCTGCCCGTGTGAGGCAAAAGCTATGTTTTTCGCAGTGACAGAATATTTTGCAGTGTTCTATAATGGCGTCTGATTCTCTTTCACAGATTGTCATAGAAAAGCTTGACAAGAACAACTTCCAGGCATGGAAGTTTAGAATGACGAATTTCCTTACGGGAAAAGGCTATTGGGAGTTCATTATAGGAAATGAAGAAGAACCAGTTCTTCCTAATGTTCCCAATCAACAGGAAATGCAGGCCTTTAAAGGATGGCATGAGAGAGCCAGAAAAGTTATGTATTGGCGACAATCTATCAGTATTTTGGATTCTATGATTGTGCATATTCAGGATGCAAGTACGCCAAAGGAGGCATGGGACACTTTGACAAAAATGTACAGCACAAATACACAAGCCAGGAAAATGTAGCTCAAACAGGAGTTGCACAATGTGCAGAGAGAAAATTTGAGCATAAATGACTACCACATGAAGGTGAAGAAAATTGCAGATGCACTTGCTTCCATTGGGTTGCCAGTGGAAGATGATGATCTAGTTTCTGTGACCTTGAATGGTCTAGGAAAGGATTATGCACAGTTCTGGACATCCATTGCAGTCCATGAAAAATGTCCTGATTTTGAGGAGTTGTTTGCTCTTCTAATTTCTGAAGAGCAGAGAAATGGGGGTGCATCTTCTTCAGGCGAAACTTCAAAAGAAACTGTCTTCTACTCAAATGCTGGAAGAGGTAGAGGTAGAGGTAGAGGTAGAGGAGGCCGATTTGGAGGCCGTGGTAGAAATCATAATATGCAGCAAACTCAAGAAAACCAGTCCTATGGAGGACGTGGTAACTCTAGAGGCAGGGGGAGCCAAAGAGGCCGTGGTGGATGGTAGAGAGGCCAAAATGCAAACAGCAATGTTGAATGCTACTATTGTGGTAAAATGGGTCATATGGCTAAAGACTGCTACAAAAAGCAGAATGACATTATGAATGGAAAATTGTAGCAAGGCAATTATGCATCTTCTAGCAGACAGGGTGATGACAGAAATGAGCATCTATTTATGGTGCAACACATGACCAATTCTGTGACAAGTGCAGAAGAACGAAATGATGTGTGGTATGTTGACTCAGGGCATCAAACCACATGACAGGTCATGCAGAATGGATGTAGGATGCAAGGAAAATGGAAAAACCAGGATTTGTGGACTGGTGATGATACTGCACATCCTATTGTGCAGATTGGTAAAATTCCTTTGTCTATGCAGGATGGGAAAAAGAAATACCTGTCTGATGTATTTCATGTCCCGAACATCACCAAGAACCTAGTGTCTATTGGTCAAATGGTTGAGCAGGGCTTGTAGGTCAGATTCAATCCTCATGGATGCTTTGTTGAGGATATGAAAAATAATGGTCGCTTGATAGCAAAAGGAAAGAAGAAGGGCAGGATGTTTACACTGGATGCGGACATTCCTGAATTGAGTGCAGCAATGTTTGCACATGGGACCGGTGTAGTTGCAGATATTGATATCTGGCATAAACGCATTGGTCATGTTAATATACAGTGACTTAAATCAAGGCAAGCCCAAAATATTGTTGCAGGATTTCCTAAATTCAAGGTTGCAGAAATGCATAAGGTTTGTGAAGCCTGTCAATTTGGAAAACAGGCAAGGAAACCATTTCCTAGGCATGTTTAAGAGAGCAAGAAGCCATTGGAGTTAATCCACTCTGATGTGTGGACTACTAAAGCTGCATCTATTGGAGGCTGTCATAATTTTGTCACTTTTATTGATGACTACAATAGAAAAGTTTGGTGCATTTTATGAAAAAGAAAAGTGGTGTTTGGGCATTTCAAAGCTTTTAAAGCTATGGTTGAAAAAGAAACAGGCCTGCATATAAAATGCCTAAGGTCAGATGGAGGGGGAGAGTACCTCTCAATTGAGTTTGCAAGGTTCCTACAGGAGCATGGGATAAAGTAGCAATATTCATGTAGTCATACCCCATAGCAAAATGGACTTGTAGAAAGGAAAAACAGGCATATTGGAGAAGTATCTCGGGCCATGCTAAATGAAAAAGATCTACCAGATTATTATTGGGCTGAAGCAGTTGCTACAGTAGTTTACATAATGAACAGGACTCCCACTATAGCAATACATGGCATGACACTAGAGGAGATGCATACTGGTAGGAAACCAGACTTCACATTTGAAAATTTTTGGTTGCATTGCCTATGTTCATGTGCCAGATGAGTTGAGGTCCAAGTTGGATCCAAAAGCTGAGAAGTGCATCTTTATTGGTTATTCTCTGCAGCAAAAAGGGTAAAGATGCTATAACCCTTCTACACATAAGTTCACAGTGAGCAGAGATGTTTTTGATGAGATGAGCAGCTGGTATAAACCAATAAATGTGATGATTGATGTAGATGCACAAAATGGTAATGCTGCACAAAATTCACAGCAATAATCACAAAATATCAGTGGACCTACAGTGTCCTCTAGCAGTGGTTCACATACTTTACCATGGATAGGCAGATTGAGATCAGGAGAATCTCCTCAAAGCAATGCAGATAGTGGTATGCAGGTATCACGAAAAGGAAAAGAGAAGGTAGATCAGCCCATGTTTGATGTGAATGTAGGTAACTCTTATGTGGATGGTGAATCCAGTGGCTTAGAACATAGCATTGATGATGAGTTGGGTATTCCTTCTGTTGTTACACCTAGAGTAAGGAAGACCAGGGATGTTTTGAGAGCACCTGCAAGTGAGCCTATTTTGCACAGGTCTACCAGAGCTAGGTATCCTGTGGATAGGCTGAAATATGATGGATTTACAGCCATTCACTATGCCTACATGGTCAAAATGATACAGGAACTAGAACCCACTTCTTTTGAGCAAGCCATGGGAAACAAAAAATGGGAGAAAGCCATGGATGAAGAAATGGATGCCTTGGAAGCAAATGCTACATGGGAATTGGTGCCTTTGCCTAAAGACAAGAATGCAATTGGCTGTAAGTGGGTTTATAAGGTGAAGCACAATGCAGATGGTTCTGTGAACAGATACAAGGCAAGATTAGTTGTCAAGGGGTATGCACAGACATATGGCATTGATTATGAAGAAACATTCAGTCCGGTTGCAAGGATGGCAACTGTAAGAGCAGTCATTGCTATGGCTACATCAAAGGGATGGTCTTTACATCAGATGGATGTAAAGAATGCCTTCTTGCATGGTGATTTGCAAGAAGAGGTCTTTATGGAGTAGCCAGCAGGTTATGTTCATGCTATTCATCCTGAGTTTGTTTGCAGGTTGAAGAAAGCCTTGTATGGATTGAAGCAAGCACCTAGAGCATGGTCTGACAAGATAGGACAGTATCTTGTCACTATTGGCTTTCAGATTTCCAAGGCAGATTTCTCACTCTATGTGAGAAAAACAGAGAAAGGGATTATGATGCTTGTCATTTATGTTGATGATTTGATCATCACAGGTGATAGTGATGAAGATATCCTTCATGTGAAAATGCTATTGAAGCAGAAGTTTGAGATGAAGGATTTGGGAGAGCTGCATTATTTCTTGGGCATTGAGGTGATTAGATCACCAAGTGGGATACAGCTCTTGCAGAGGCAGTATGGATTGGACATGCTGTCCAAATATGGGATGACAGGCTATAAGCCTATTTCAGTTCCTTTGGAGCAGAATGTGAAGCTAAGCTCAGATGCAAGCGAGCTTCTGGAAGACCCTACTATGTACAGACGCATAGTTGGAAGTTTGATTTATATGACTATTACCAGGCCAGATTTAAGCTATGCTATTGGATTGGTAAGTCAGTTTATGCAGGCTCCAAGGAAATCGATTTGGATGTGGCTAGACGCATACTCAGGTATGTGAAGTCCACATTGCAGTATGGACTATTTTATGAGGCTGGGGTTCATATACAGTTGCATGGATACACTGATGCTGATTGGGCTGGTAGTATTTCTAATAGACAATCTACCAGTGGATATGTGTTCTCTTTTGGGAGTGCTGCAGTTACTTGGAGCAGTAAGAAACAGCCTACAGTTGCCTTGTCAAGCACATAGGCTGAGTACAGGGGTGCAGCAATGGCTGCATGTGAGGTAGCTTGGTTGCATAAGCTACTCTATGATATGTATCAATCTACAGATGGGATAGTTTTCATTTATTGTGACAACATGAGTAGTATACACTTGGCAAATAACCCAGTCTATTATGCTAGAACAAAGCACATTGAGGTGCATTATCACTATGTGCGGGAGAAGGTTTTACTAGGTCTTATTGATCTAGTTTATGTCAGCACAGAGGATCAGGTAGCTGACATATTCACGAAAGCATTGGGTGCAGAGAAGCTGCACAAGTTCAGAGACCTGCTTGGTGTGCAGGAATTGGGATTGAGCTCGAGGGGGAGTGTTGAGATATCGAGCTCCACTTGCAATATGCCAGGGTGACCGTTGTGCATTTATGTCACCGACTTGTTAGCTACAGATGCGGTTGGTACACCGCCCACGAATAATAGCTGGATGACAGCTATCCTTATCTACACTAGTGTGGGGTTAAAGGTCACTGTGCCTTAACCCCAGTTATGTACAGTACTCAAACACATATATAAATGAATGAAAAAGAAGATTAGGGTGGTTCTACACCCACCAAACTTGTCTGGCTCTCTGTCTCTCTCTCTCCTTCTTCCGTTCTTGCTTCCGTTGAGAGCACTCTCAACTGGTATCAGAGCCCGGGTGATCTAGCTGAGCGTGCGTGAATGCTTTGAAGCTCAGCAGCTCTGTGGGAGGAAGGAGAAGCTCTGTGGGAAGCTTTGTGGGCGACTTTACTTGCATCCGAGTGTGCAGAGACCTTGGAGGAACCTTTGGAAAAGTCACTTTGGCTTTACGAAGTGGTTTTGAGAGCCTCTTAAGAGCTTTCAAAGAAAAAGTCGTTTTTTGAGCTTTTCCCTGTTCCGTTCGATGACAGAGACTCCGTATTGACTTGTAGAGGCAACTATTGCCGTCTTTTGGTGTCCACATTACTTCAGGAGCCTGGAAACACCTTTATTCTTGAATCCGGGATCATTTCATTGGATTTCTGACTCACTGTGTCAGTTTCTGCGTTTTTTGCCCAGGTGTTGGAACTCAAGTTTGGAGCAACCATTTGCAGATCTGTCAGTTCCGAAAAGGAAAGGAATATAGCCCCAATGGCTTTGGTAGGTGGACTCGATATCACATGGGCAGAAGAGTTTGGTTTCTTGATCAAAAGGAAAAGTGAAAAAGAGACTCTTTCTACTTATGTCAAAAAGGGACTTCAATGATGGTGATGATCCATGGGAGGTCCTGAAACTTCTACGTTGCTCATCATTCGCACTCCGGTGGAGTTTACAGATAGCTCTGTTTCCAAAAACGTTTTTCAGTCCGTGTGTTGGACCCAGTGATTGAGACCACGGTTTCCAAAACCGTCTATCCCATTGCGTTTCGGACGCCCAAAAACCCCTACCTATCAGTTCTTGCATGATTCGGTGGAGGATTTTCAGAGTTATAAATCTCTGTGTATTCGATTTCGTCTCTCTCTTATGCATTTTTCATACTAAGGTTTTGAAACCTTCGATTTATGCCACATGGCAGTGGATAAGTGTTGACTCCCATTTCTCACTCATCGGTTGGGATTTTGGAGTTCTGGCAGAAGAGAGATATTTGCAGATTTTCTTGCTGAGTCCGATTATGCAATGGCGCCCATGTTTTGAAGCATCTCAGGTTCTATTTTCAGTAGCGCTCATTACCGTGGGACTATGATTTCTTGAGCATACCTTATGCAGATCACTCTGGTTGCAGCAGTGTGCGCTCATTCGTGGTATGCATTGGGTTGCAATGGATGATTTATAGGCCATTTGGATGCATTGCGGTCCTTATTGGATGCGCTGATAGGCCCAAATTGCCTTGTGGGATGCTATTTTTTATGGACGCTTTGCACATGGATGCTATTTTATGCTGAGGGATAGCTTTGAAACATTGCAGGTGATGCACTGATAGTGCTATGCTCTCTTGGATGAGACATTATTGATGCATATGCCAGTGGACAATGTTTATGCTTGAGTCATTTGGCACTTATTGGCATTTTCTTTTGGGCCAGATTTGCTCATATGGATGCATAGTATATGCACATGAGTCAGATGCATCTTTTGATGCTTTGAGCTTTGAGTTTTGGTGATATTTCACTCTATTGTGGCATACACATTTGGGTGCACCTAGTATTTGGTATGATTCTCTCTTGCCGGCACTAGCATTTGGGATTTTGTTTCATTTGCATCATGGCATCCTCTTCCACATCTGAAAAGGAGCTTTTCAGCATTAAAAAGTTTGATGGGACAAACTTTTCTTTGTGGAAAGAACAAATAAGGGATGTGCTTATTCAAAAGAAGCAGATTAAACCCTTGGCAGGGATTGAAGCTAGGCCTGCAAATATGTCTGAGGATGATTGGAATGAGTTGGATGCATTAGCAAAGTCTACTATTAGACTTCATCTTGCAGAGTCAGTTTATTTCACAGTAGTAAATGAGTAGACTACAGAAGATTTGTGGAAGAAACTGTGTGCCACTTATGAGAAGGAAACTGCCTCTAATAAAGTTTACCTCATGAAGAGGTTGTTTGAGCTGCAGATGAAGGAAGGGGTCTCCATTGCTTCTCATTTGAATGAATTCAATATTATTTTCAGCCAGCTTCAGGCTCAGAAAATGAATTTTGATGCGGAGACTAAGGCAATATTTCTCTTATGTTCATTGCCATCCTCATGGGATACCTTCCGTACAGCTGTCAGTAACTCTGCACCTGGTGGAGTACTAAAATTTGATGATGTTGTGGGTAGCTTGTTGGCCGAGGAGATTAGACGGAAGTCTATGGATGGAAACAAGCAGGATGCAGCCTTAAATGTGCAAAGGGGTAGATCACAGTTCAGGGGGAAGTCCCAAGAAAGAGGGAAGTCTCGTAGCAAATCCAAGGCACAGAACATTGAGTGTTACCATTGTGGCAAGAAGGGCCATATGAAAAAGGATTGCTACAAGCTGAAAAGAGAGCAAAAGGATAAGAAAAAGAATGCAAATTGGGGTGCAAATCAAAAGGAAGAGAGTCCAAGGGAGGACAAAGGAAAAGTGAAGATCGAGGAGATCAATGCAGTCACACGTGATAGTGACAATGATGTTCTCTTCATGTCTAGTTTATCTGCAGAGTTGCTTACCACTTCAGATGATGCATATTCCCAGGATTGGATTTTGGATTCTGGTGCTTCATTCCATGTTACTCCCCATAGGGAATGGTTCTCCACTTATGACAGTGGAAAGACAGGTTGTGTGCATCTTGGAAATGACTATGCATGTGACATAGTGGGAGCAGGTGACATAAAGTTTTCTTTTGCAAATAGGTCTGCATTTGTTTGAAACATGTGAGACATGTGCCTAAGCTGACCAAGAGTCTTATTTCAGTGGGTCAGCTAGATGATGCTGGTTTTCACACCACTTTTGGCATTCAAAGTTGGAAAATTCAAAAGGGCTCTATGCTTTTGGCCAGAGGTGCCAAGTGTGGGACTTTGTATCCCTTACATGTATCAGGGGTATTTGATCATGTTGTTGCAATAATCGAGCAGCCAAGCACTTCTTTGTGGCATTGCAGGTTGGGGCACATGAGCCAGAATGGAATGAAACTCTTATGCCGTTTGGGTTATGTACCGCATTTGAGTTTCTCTGATTTTGAATTTTGTGAGCACTGTCTAAATCAGCCCATAAAAGAAGGGAAAAGAAAGAGTTTGAAATGCTTGATTTGGTGCATTCAGACGTATGTGGTCCCATGCCTACACAGTCATTAGGCGGGGCTGAATACTATGTGACATTCATTGATGATGCAACTAGGAAAGTGTGGGCTTATGCTATAGCTCGGAAGAGTGATGTGTTCCAGGTATTTCAGAAATGGCTGGCCTTGGTTGAGAATCAGTCAGGTAGAACGCTTAAATGCCTACGGACTGACAATGGTGGAGAGTATCTCTCTCATGACTTTCAGCATTTCTGTGATACTCGTGGGATTAAGAGGGAGCTTACATCCCCTTGTACTCCAGAGCAAAATCCAGTTGCAGAAAAGATGAACCGTACCATTCAAGAAAGGTTGCAATGCATGCTTTCCAATGCAAGTCTTTCTGGTGGTTTTTGGGCTGAGGCAATGAAGACTGCAGTGCATGTGATCAATAGATCACCTAGTAAGAGTTTGGATGGTGGTATTCCTGAAGAGGCATGGAGTGGAAAGAAGCCCTCTTACTCTCATTTGCATATATTTGGGTGTGAGGCATATGCACATGTACCAAAAGAGCTTCGAAAGAAGCTAGATCCTAAGTCTAGGAAATGCATCTTTCTAGGTTATGGTGAAAGTGGAGAGACGGGCTATCATCTCTGGGATCCAGAAGCAAAGAAGATCATACGCAGCCATGATGTGGTCTTCAATGAGAAGAAGATGCATAAGGCACCCATGAGGGATGTGGAAATGAGGAGAATCACTTTCCAGGATGTGAATCCACCTACCTATGTTGATAGACAGCAAGCTATCCATGCACCAAATGTGCAAGAAATGGTACCACCAAGTACTCCCACAGGTATACAATCAAGGGTAGATGATGGATCATCTATTGGTGGAAATGATGAGCCAAATGTGGCTGATATGCAAGTGGGACAGCAAGCTGAAATGCCCTTGAGAAGATCATCTAGAGTGTCTAGACTGCCTGATAGGTTTGTTCCAGGGGTAGACTATGTGATGCTTACTAATTGCGGGGAGCCTTCTTGCTACAGAGAGGCTATGATGCGTGAGGATCAACGCAAGTGGGAGTATGCTATGCAATCAGAGATGAGTTCACTTATGAAGAATAAGACTTGGGACTTGGTTTCTTTGCCACATGGAAAGAAAGCATTGCCATGTAAATGGGTCTACAAAATGAAGGTCACAGGTGATAATGTGCCTAGGTACAAGGCCCGTTTGGTTGCTAAAGGGTTCAAGCAAGAGAAGGGTGTGGACTTTAATGAGATATTCTCTTCGGTTGTGAAGATGACCACACTTAGATGCATGCTTGGACTAGTGGCAGTAGAGGATATGGAGCTTATGCAAATGGATGTCAAGACAGCTTTCTTGCATGGGGATTTGCATGAGGAAATTTACATGGTTTAGCCGGAAGGCTTTGAAGAAAAGGGCAAAGAGCATTTAGTTTGCAAGCTGAAGAAGAGTCTCTATGGTCTTAAGCAAGTACTTAGAGAATGGTATCAGAAGTTTGATGCTTTCATTCGGTCCCAGGGTTTTAGAAGGAGTGAAATTGATCACTGCCTCTACACTAAAAGGGCTAAGGATAATAGCCTGATAATCTTGGCACTATATGTGGATGATATGCTATTGGCTAGCAAGAATACTTATGAGCTAGATGCATTAAAGGCCAAGTTGCATGAGGCCTTTGATATGCAGGATTTGGGACTTGCAGGTCATATTCTTGGTATGCGCATCACACGTAATCGGAGTAGGAAACTCCTTTGGCTTTCACAAAAAGAGTATGTTACAAAACTATTGCAGCATTTCAATATGGAGGGGGGGAAGGCAGTGAGTACTCCATTGCCTCCATATGTGAAACTGAGTCATACAGATAGTCCCAAATCAGATGAGGAGAGGGCCATGATGTCCAAGGTTCCTTATGCATCAGCAGTTGGGAGTCTTATGTATGCTATGATAGCTACTAGACCAGACATTGCATTTGCAGTGGGAGTTGTTAGCCGGTATATGGCTAATCTAGGAAAGAGGCATTGGGAGGCAGTTAAGTGCATCATGAGGTACATGAAGGGTACCAAGGAGATGTGCATTTGCTTTGGTAAAGGAGACATGCATGTACTTGGGTACACAGATTCAGACTATGCAGGGCATGTGGATAGTAGGAGATCCACTTCTAGTTATGTGTTCACCTTTGCAGGTGGTGCAGTGTCGTGGATGTCTCATGCACAGAAGTGCGTTGCTTTGTCTACCACAGAGGCTGAGTATGTTGCAGCCAAAGAGGGTTGCAAGGAGGCTATATGGCTTGATCGGCTAGTGGGAGATTTGGGGATTCATACAGGTGTACCGACATTGCATAGTGATTCCATGAGTGCTATTCAGCTAGCACGGAATCCAGTCTTTCATGCAAAGACCAAACACATTGAGGTCAGGTACCATTTCATCAAGGAGGTACTTGAGGACAAGCGCATAGAGCTTGTCAAGGTTCATACAGATGATAACCCTGCAGATATGCCGACGAAGAGTCTACCTAGTCAGCGGTTTGAGTATTGTCGTGTATTGATGGGCATTGGATAGTATGCTCACTGGTTGTTCTCCCTTAAAGGCACATTGTCCTTTAAGTGGGAGGTTGTGGGGTTAAAGATCATTGTGCCTTAACCCCAGTTATATACAATACTCAAACACATATATAAATGAATGAAAAAGAAGATTAGGGTGGTTCTGCACCCACCAAACTTGTCTGGCTCTCTGTCTCTCTCTCGCCTTCTTCCGTTCTTACTTCCGTTGAGAGCACTCTCAACTAGTTCGTGGCTCAGTTAGTATGCCACCTTAGTTAGTTGAGTTTGGTTTGAGACCCACATATAGGGTTCTTCAATTTCTTTGTACTAGTGTTCTTTTGGCTTTCACAACTAAGAAGAGGAAAACTATTTTCAGCCTCCACCTTTGTGTGTATTCCCCTAGGTATGTGAGAAAGCTGCAAGTGAGACTCCTTCCCTCTCTCCCACTATCTTCACAGACACAAGCAAGGGCCTTCTAGGCATAAGAGCAAGCTGAGGCCGTGGCAAAAATGGTCGACATGGAAAGGCATAGAAGAGAACAAGCAGAGAAGCGCATCAAGGAGCCCTGAGATAGGCTTGAAGAAGTGAGAATTGATGGGGACATCACAGACAAGGAGCTAGAAATGATGCAAAAGGAGGTTTAAGATCAGAAAACCAAAAAAGAAGGTCTTTACAAACAGCTCTGCAACATGCATAACACATTAAACATTAAAAAAGACTAGATGATGGAGGAGCTGAAAAGGGAGAATGCAAAAACCAGAAAGGTGATGCAAGAATTGCAAGAGAGATTCAAGGCCAGGAAGGATGGGGCAGAGAGCAGCCGGGGTGGAGGATACAATGAGGCAGCTCTCCAAGCCAGGAAGGATGTAGAGAGTAGCCATGGTGGAGCAAGTTGCAGCAGCCATGGTGAGGGTTGTTTTTTCAAAACACTGTTGGAAGTTCAAAGAGTAAGCAACAAGATTATGACAGGGTTGTGCATGAGCTTGCCATGGCTTTCAACAATTTTGAAAAGCAATCCATCGTCCAAGAGATTTCCAAACTAGATTGGAAGTCTTGGAAATGGCCTATTTTAATGTTTTTGAGCAATTTAAGTAGCTTCAATAGATGCTGAGGGATTTAGATGAAGCTATTGCATAGAGTGAGCAAAGAGTGGAGGAGATGAAGGAGAACATTCACAACCTTAGGATGAGGGAGGAAGGAATCAAGAGGCAGCTTTGTCATATACAGAGCAAGATTATGGTATTGATGGCCGCAATAGTTAGATCCTGCTATGCAACAGGGTCCGAAATGCATGGTCTGCCATACCCCCATCATAGATGATTGCATGATCTGATGGCGTGTGTGCTGCCATCCTATGCACATTTTTTGCTTTGGGGTGTTTGTGCATGCAACATTGCTATGTAGAGAATGTCATTTGCCATTGCCCAGGTCATCGATAGATCAAATGTGCCTGCCTGATATAGCTATCTATGACAAGAAATTAGATGTTGCAGCTCAATTTGCCATTTGGGAAAAATTGCAAAAGACAAGGAGCACAAATTGAAGAAGGCCAAGACCGAGCCTGACTTCAAGGAAATGTGAGACTGAAAGATTTTGATTAGTCAACTAATGTGAGAGGAAATATTTTGATTAGACAACTAATGTGAGACAAAAGATTTCGATTAGACAACTAATGTGAGAATAAGGAATGATAAGATTGGGCTCAATGAACCCTCTCCCTATTTAATTGCGTGCAGACACAACTAAGAGCCCATTATGAAATCTGTACACCAATCCACCTACTGCGAATCTATGGCATACCCAAAATACTTTGGAATGCTTTTTTTCTATCTAAAAATGATGAAACAATCCCCAAGAAGGAGGAAAATAGATACAAGGAGGACATGCTTTGGTGGTGGGTGTATTATTTGGAGTTGGCAAAGACAGTGAATATTAATATCCCTGGCTATTGTTTTTCTTGCTCCTTTAAGGTACTTGTCAATCTCATGATGTAGGTTTCTTTTGGCAAGACATGATGGAGGCACGAAGTTGTATAGAGCACAAATACAAGGGTGAAGAGGAACCCAAGCAAAAGGAGGAGTTATTATGGGCATACAAGTCGACAGAGACAAACAAGCAGTGTGTGATCTAAGTGTGTGAAGAGGTCTGTGATAGTCCATTAGACTAGCCTAAAGAGTTGGGAGATGCTTGCTATATAGAGAGGTGGATAAGATAGTTGGGAGTTTGGAATTTCCTTGAGCCACAAAATGTCATCGTATTTTGAAAAAGTAAAAACCTTGCAAACATTTCTTGGACTTGTGGACTTTCTCGGCCTGCCATCATCCATGATCTATGGTCCTCATAACACTTGATTTTGTGTCAACATGCTTCATGTTAGTAATTAAATGTTTTAAGTAGCCCGGTAGTTGAAATCTAATGGCTAAAGATAACCAATCTAAAGGGGATTGTTTTAGTATAGCATTGTGCAACAAATTTTAGGATAGCATGGCATTAGTGCAAGGATAGCATGGTAGTAGTGCAGGAGAAGTGATTGCCAACATGGTAGTTGGTTGCATTAGGATATTAACAGCCACCAACATGGTGGTTTGATTATATTATTACAAGATGAATCGATTTGTGGATGTGTGGATTTGTTATGGGATTTAATAAAACTAGTGCGGTGGTTGTTTGATTTGCCAGAAGATTATGCACTACAACAATATGTAGAGGACATTAAGTTGGAGGGCCGAACGCATATGTTTGCTTCCTTGAGATCCAGGGATGGAAATGTTGAGCTCAAGAATGGGAGAAGAGGAGATGGAGGAGCACAGAGGAAGGCAATAGAGCTTGATCAAGCAGCACAACGTGTGGTCTTTAGGTATAGTTTTGTGTTATTCTATTATGTTGCATTATCTTTGTGAGCACTTTGATGCAACATTAAATTGTATGTCATACAATCTTTAAGGTATCTCTCCCATTTGGTGCAAGGAGGAAAATTGAAAGATTTCCCTAGGCAGTGCAAAGGGTGGTTTAGGGTTATGTTGCTTTATCTTCCTAACAATTTTATACAACATTAAATTGTATGTCTTTAAGGTATCTCTCCCACTTGGTGCAAGAAGGAAAATTGAATGATTTGCCTAGACAGTGTAAAGGGTGGTTGGAGCTTGGGAACCTAGCAAGTTGCATGTACCCTGGAACCAATATGCATTGTCTCAATGGGAACTTGCACACTGCCCTTGGTGGATTGACTTCACCAATGGTCAATTTTTTACAAGAGAGAGAGATGTCTTCATGCAATATTCTACAAGCAAGAAAAGTTAAGATAAGGCACAAGCAAGAAAGACAAGGGGAGTCAAAAGACTACAACTTTGTGCCACCACCGAAGGAGGCTCCACCCTAGGATGAAGAAGGTGTTTATTAAATCATTTTAATAAATTTGTTTAATTGATGTGGAAACTATTTTTGGTTGCAGATTGACCGATCAGATTTACTTGCACATTTGTTGTAAAGATTCCAACTCGTGTTGATAAAGAAAGTAAGGAAAGCATTGGCCAAGACTAAGGTATAATCATTTCTCCTTTCATCAAACAATTGCTCTGTATACAATAACTCATTGTTATATCATTTTCATTACTGCAAGAAAAGGTTATATTGTCATATTTGGGATATTGTATATCACAAGAAGTAGGATGGTTGTGAAAGAGATTGTCACTTATGCATTTCATCATCCATCACCTATGGATCCCATTATGTGTCGAGGAGACACATTGCTTTGCAATTGTTCCATTGGAGATTATATTGCCATGGGCTTGGACTTTGTTGATGGGAAGAAGAATGGTGTTTACACATAGGCTCATGACTTTTTCTTAGCAGTGGCTCAAAAAGACATAGACTATAGGAGATTTGGCAACAAGAAGGTGATTTGGGCTGCAAACTTTATGTTGCTTAACTTTTTGATTGGTTTTGAGATTTGTAGAGATGTTGGCATCCTGTCATGGAACAGACTCACAGAGGATCACTCGAAGTATGGCATAGCTATAGCTACGACGACGTTGGGTGATGATGAGTGGTTAGTCCTCATCTGTGCATTGGCAGGTAAGCTTCTATTTACTTCCATTTACTTCTATTTACTTCCATTTACTTCCTTCTTTCTCTTTACTTCCATTTAAGACTTAGAGCATGGATTCTCTTTCACAATATGGATATTTTGTATGATCTATATATGGACCATGTATTACATCATTGATGGAACAATATGTTCGTGCA
This sequence comes from Dipteris shenzhenensis, assembly GCF_047967505.1. Taxonomy (NCBI): domain Eukaryota; kingdom Viridiplantae; phylum Streptophyta; class Polypodiopsida; order Gleicheniales; family Dipteridaceae; genus Dipteris; species Dipteris shenzhenensis. The sequence goes on from NC_141626.1 coordinate 29,710,482, forward strand.
CAAGGAGTGGAGGTGGACTGTCGTGTGTTTGTGCTAGAAAAGGCTCCATATGGTCACATAAATTTACATGAAGGAGAAGATATGTTGGTGAGTTGGGTTCATGAAGTTTCTTCTTGTCATTGTATGGTGTGAGATAAAATGTCAATGACATATGTTCCTTCATCTTGCAAACACGATCCTTCATGCTTGTATTTGTGAGGCATGTGGGCCATAAACCACCAACTTTCCATGCGGAGAATAAACCTCTTTTTGACAAGTTGATTGTTTTCCAAATGAGTGACCACTAGACTCATTATCTCCCTAACGTAGAAAAGATAGCTCGTGGAGCATTAGAGAGATTTGCTAGTTTCATTGAGTGTTTGTTGATCCTTTTGTGTCCTCCTGGTGGCTTGTGCATGGAGATGGGATGTTGTGTTGCACCTCTCATGAGAGCATGCTTGGCAAATCGGCGTGCATGCTTCTCTTTTGATAATTATACTTTCATTGTGAGTAGTCTCGTGAGCCACTTGTGCAGACTGCCAATGCAAAGAGAGCTCGATTGGAACTTCTTGATCAAGACAATGAGGGTGATGAGAATGCTATTGAGCCTCTCAAAAACCCTTATGACTCATAGTGAGCTTTTTTTATCTTGACTTCTTTTGTGCTTGTTTTGGTAATATTTAGTGACATTTTAGAGTTATGTGATTAACATGGTTAGGGGTAATGACAATTTATTGTTATTGGTGTTTTTAATTCTTTTGATTGGAAGACACATGAATTCTAGCACTCATCTAGATATTCTCTTATTCCACACTTAATTAAAGACTCAATCCATCTGATCTATCGGTCAAACTATGAAGTGCAAATGATAAGTAATTTCTTTTGGAAAGTCAAATGCAATGCTTTAGGATGAGTACTTGTCATACATGTTGTTTTGAAGGTAGGAATGGGGCATGGTGTGCTTCGTTGTAGAGTTCATTGCTTGCATTCTTAAATGTGATATGTGGCAAAAATACTTCAATAATGTTCAACAGACAAATAGTCATATTAACTTTAATTCTATTTGTACATTCATATATATTTATGATGTATAGTGTGTGTGTGTAGTGAATTACCATGCTATGCAAAAGCAATGGCAAGGGAAATGGTGAAAAGAGATAAGAATGTTCAAAGGATCAAAGAGATGAAACAAGTTTGTTGCATCTTTATTGATGATGAATTCTCAACAAGTTCAACCTGAGCTTCAGTTTGTTGTTGGATTATAAGTCAATTTATTGCTTCAACTTGGTCTTCAATCATTGAAAGGAAACTAAGAAAACTATTGGTGATGGTAGTATCATGTTCCATACGATATTATAGTGCTTGTATGATCATGTTTGTTGGATTTTTTTTTCTCTAGTTGTCTGATTCTAAGTCAATTGTCATATCTATAATATACGAAGAATGCTAATTGGATAGGATCATTCAGAGAATGTGGCACCTTAGATTTAATGTGATGAATGTAAACTATTAGATCAATTCAACTAGATTGGTATCAATTGGTATCATGGGGTGTGTTTGATTCTTGCATTAGGTTTTTGAATCCTCAAACCACCTACAGGCTTTGAGATCACATGGATAGCATAGTTCATGATCAATCTTTCTAGGTTTTTCCTTATCTTCAATTTGTTTCATGGAGTTCCATCACCATGCTTGAAGGATAGATGTCAACATCCAAATAATGTTATATAATGCATCCTTTTTTCCTCCTGAATAAATTGGATAGAAAAGTTTTGAAGGGTGAATGGCTCTAGTTGTGTAAATAGTATATGGCCACTATGAATGTAAGTATGGGTGGAACGAAATGGATATAGCCTATTTCAAGTTTAAACCTTTCTTTTATAGAGGTCCAATAAGATCGTACTTGCAAATTTTTTGGGTGGATTTTTTGGCTCCCTGAATAGTTTTAAGATGGAGGGCTTTGGTGATGATGGGTTCTTGGCTATTATTTTCCCATTTGTAAGAAGGAAAATGCTTGCTTTATTTTATTATTTTTGCCTTTTTGCATGACTTCACATACAACATAACTACTTATCTTAATGTCCTTCCACACAAAACAAGAATGTTTAATTTGTTAATGGACCATGTATTTCTTGGATGGAGCATGTTAAATGTGTTACTTTTGATAGGATAGGCATGCAACATCATGCTTTCAATTGCATGTTGGAATCATGACTTTAACTATGTAAAGTGTACTCTCTTGGTTTTCACTGCTCACTTTTCTTACCTCGCTCGGTTTTTATTGCTCTCTTATCGACTGTCGAGGGGGGGAGGGGGAAGGACAAGGGGGGGGGGTGGAGGGGGGAGGTGGGCAATTGGAGAGGGTAGGGGTGAAGGAGGGGGGGGGGTGGGGAGGGGTGCAGGGGGAGGGGGGGGGGTGGTGGAGGTGGAGGTAGGGGGGAAGGGTGGTGGAAGGGGAGGTGATGGTGGACAAGGAAGGGGGGGGGTGGTGGAAAAGAGGGGGGGCAGTGGAAGGGGAAGGGGGGGGGGAGTGGAAAGGGAAGGGGGGGGGAGGTTGGGGGTGGTGGAAACTTGATGAATGGAGAACTTTGACAGAAATTCAAAGGGAGGAGGAGATGATCACCTACAACATTCTCTCAAGACTTTCTCGATGTAATAGGATTGTTGAGGGTGAATGGACGATGGGTGCATGGCTAGGTTATCACTGTGAGAAGGGCTAGAAATAACTCACCAATGAGGATAGGAGTAGGGTGGTGGTTGATGGAGAGGGAGATTCTTGCATAGGGCTTGGAATGGGGAAGAGGATGGAGGCTAGATGTGGAAGAAGAAGAATGAGAGGGTGGAGTGCGCTTCTATAAGAATCGGTTTAGGGTTAGGGTTAAACCCTAACTCTTCCCGAGCTATAATGTTTCATGGTTAGCTCAGATTCCTCTTCTGTAAAAAGGTGAAATGTTCAAACTTGCAAGCTCTACACATTGGCATCCATTAGATAGCCTGATTTTTTCTTCAAGTGGCTTATTTTTAAGAAATAAAGATCATTTCTTAAGGGAAAATGTTTTACTCTCCTTGCTCTTGAATGCTATGTTTGTGAAAGTTCATGGTAGTTTGTTTTTTACACATACTTGTGTATGTTTACTCGTTACTTGAGACGCTAGTCTCCAAGACAATGGCACAAAATGTTGGTTCTTTCCCATGGCTTTTGTAGTAAGAGTAGGGTATTCTCATCATTATGCAGGGTTCCGAGGCTTTTTGTCACCTACAGATATTTCGGTGTGGTCATTTGTAGTATAAGTGTAGGTGTAGATTAGGACCTTGGGTCGTACTCTGGTGAGAGACGTAGGCTTAAGTGTAGTAAGCAAACATAGTGCAAGCATGTGTAAAAGGAACGTGCATTATCATGATTGGGCTAATGAAGGATTTTGCCTTCATTGGGATTTTAAGGGTTAGAGGGAGGTTTAGGGTTCAGGGTTTAGAAAGAGATTCCAAGGTTTAGAAGAAGGTTCAAGTGGCTCAAGGTCCAAAAGGAGGATCCAAGGTTCAAGGTAGAGTACATGGCGGGGAACTCATCTCCCTTGTAGATCATTGAGTTCAAGGGTTGAGGGACTAAGGGTTTAGGGAAGCATAGGAGTGGGAGAGGAAGAAGGTGTAAGAGTAGAGGGGAGGAGGAGAGGGTGGAGAAGGGAGGAGGAGAATGGAGGAGGAGGGAAGAGGAGGAGGAGGAGGAGGAGGAGGAGAAGGAGGAGGAGGGAGGACAAGGGAGGAAGAGGAGGGAGGAGAAGGGAGGAGGAGGAAGGAGGAGGAGAGGGAGAGGAGGGGTTGCAAGGTTAAGACATGCTTTTGGATGTGGAGTGCAAGGAAGTATGGACACTTGGAGACTATTGCTTGGAATACGAGGTAGTCAATAGAGCGAGCGGGCCCAATGAAGCGAGCGAGTTTTTTTACAATTCCTCCGATAACAAATTTGAAACCGATCTTACTATAGCAAGATGTTGTCATAATAAGCATACCAATAATCAGACTTGCAATCCACCCTATCTTTCAGTTGAAGAACATAAACTAATTACCAAACTCATAACATAGATGACTATTGAAATACCACTTCACCCGCAAAATGCACTAGACCAAAACTTTCCAAATGTGTCCATGGTTCACCACAACAATTATCAGTCTATGAACAAAATGGTGTTTTAAACCATGTTCTAATCCCCCTGACATTCATCATCAAGAAAGTAGTTGCGTGCATGTGGTTTATCTAATTGCCACTCATCATATCTCTTGTCAGTTATCATGAATCTTGCCATTTTTTCTGCATAGCATGGCAACAAACTACAACAAAACATACATTTCAAAGGAAAGTAAGTCAAAGTGGAACAATGAAAATAATTTCCAATAAGAAGAACTTGTCATCCTTATGTGTTATACAAAAGACATCTCGCTACCAATAAAAAGCAAAAAAAATCAATTGCTAGATCAAGGCCTTACAAACACTATCCAAAGCATCAAAATTTGTACTTTCTTGATTCAAAGGCACCCATAAATGTTCACTATCTACCATATTATAAAGATGCTAGATAACACTTTCAAAGTCCTCAATTTTAGCATTCAAAATATATAACAAAAAAACTCAGGGCCAGTAGCATACTCCTCATCAAAGGGGTTTGTGACAGGTTCCACTATCTCTTCTTCCCCCTCTCCATCATGCTCTGACCTGATCCATTTTCTAGAATGATCTGCCAGAAGTGGCTCAACAATGCTAGCCACAATACCGTTGTCTGAATCAAATGAAAAACAAGGCCTGCCAATGGCCTGACAAGCACACATAAGAGGGGCTGTACCACAACCCATCTCTAGAACCAGCTGTCCAAGAACACAGAAAAGAGACATAATGCAACCTACAAAAAAACTACTCCTCTCTAGTCCACCTCGTGCTAGCTGAGAAGACATCGGCACGATTGTCCTTGTAGAGGGAGGTATGTAATGAGTCCAGACATCTTCACATGGATCAATCAAAAGCTGTTGGAAAAGTGGAAAGCTCTCCTCCCAAAAAACTATTGGATTCTTCTTTGCTCTACGTATTAGAGCTAATACTGAAGATTGCATCTGGAAACCACATGGAGAAAAACATGTATAGTATATTGCCTTCAACTAGCAAGCATTATAGCATGAAAGATGGCAAACATAGCATGCATAGGACTTATCCTTCCAAACATAGCATGCATAGGACTAACGAGGAGACATTTGTCAAAGACACTTTTATCATGGAATGCAAACATAGAATGCATGGAATGGTGGCTTACCTTAACACTTTTATCATGTTCTCTACAAAATCCATATGGAAACTTGTCATGAATGATCACACGTCTGACAACCTCCAAGCCCTGGACATATGCAAACCGTTCCATCCAACCAATACATTGTCCTGCAAGCAATTAATTTTATTTAAAACTAGTAGAATGGAAACAAAAAATGTGAAATGTCAATTGTGGTATTGTGCCTTACCTGCCAAAGGACAATGCATGCCAACCAACCACTATCAGACAAAGAAGCTAATGCAACTGCAAGCCCATGCTGCACATGGTCCTCGAGCAAGACATTCCAAGTAGGAGTGGATCCTCTCTCATCAAGTGGATAGCCAGATGGAAAATCAAGCAATATAAAATTTGAATCCCACTTCACCTTCTTACGCATCCTCTTGTAGTCCTGATCTCGACTAGCCACTGTAATAAAAAACTCATGCAAAATAGCATACTTATCATTCTTTTAGAGTCAGCAAAGTCTTTGCCCATTGCAATGTAATCTCCAACTGTACAAGCAAACAAAGGTGTGATGCCACGGGCCAAGGAAATGTCAGGTGACTGTGATCGATGGAACACGTATTGCTTCACAAGTCCCGAGATTGATTCTCCACCTATATGCAAAAGCAAATCAATTACAAGTAAAACTAGTGTTAAAGGAACAACTACATATGTAGAACACAACAACACCCTAACCTACACTCTCTATGTGATCCATTTCATGCCGCATAGGACTAGATGGTCCCTCATCTAGAAAGAGAACAATCATAAACTTATTAATGCAATGTCAAAACAAATTGAAGACAACATCAACAAACAATCATATTGTATCTTCCTTACCTTTTTCTGTGGGATGTTCTTGTTTCTCTTTCTCTTTCTTATCTCTCCTTGAGCTTCCCTCCACTTTGTCCTTACTTGCTTCATTGGCTTTTTGTGAAGCATAAGTATTGTACAAGTCTCTTTCTCGCACCAGTACTTGTCCTTTAGGAAAATCTATCCACCAGGGACAATGTGCTAATTCCCATTAAGAGAGACGGTGCATGCCAGGTGGATACATGCATGCAGCATGACCAATCTCCACCCAACTCTTGCACAAATTTGGAATGTTAGAGATCCTTTTCTCTATTGCCAAGTGGGAGAGATATCTATCAACCAAGAAACACAAAAAAATTGGATGTCCCAAACCATCAAAAGGTCAAGAAATCAAGTGGAACAACCATCAATGATTGTGTAATTACATGAATCAGCAGCACAAACATAGACAAATGAAAAATGAATCTTCGAATGAATTGACAACATACCTATAAACCACCCTATGGGCAGCCACGTCCAACTCAGATAGTCCATCTCCTTTTTTTCCACCCTTGCTCTCCATCTTTGTTTCCTTTGATCTTAGCACCACAAACATATGTTTTCTCCCCTCCAGTTTTATATCCTCCATGTATTGCTACAATGTGTAATCCTTGGGTATCCAAAGGCATGCCCATTGTTGTGATCACCCTCAAATCTTCAAGCACTTTCAATGACTGTCTCTCCACCTTCTCCAAAAATATCTCTCTACTAATCCACCTAAACAGTAAAAGTTGACGCAATTTTATAATAAAAAAATAAGAGTCATGCCATTGGCAAGAAACAAACAAACACCATGAAAGATGATTTGTATTAGTAGAAGAAACACACCCTCTGTACTCAAGGTTTCCCACAGGCATGAAGTACATGTCTCGCATAGGTTTAGTGGCTTCTAACAAAGAAAGGAATTTTTTTTTTTTTCTAATCTCAAATCAGACTTTGCAATGAGTTGGAGCTTCTCCAATGTCACGCAAGAGTCCGTACCATCAAAGCACAAGGCAAACAACTTTTCCAACCAAGCCTCTCCAAGACCAGGATCTATACAATTCAATACCTATCTAAAGATGACATGTCAGTCACTTAACTTCAAAATAAATGCAACAAAGTATAGAAAATTCAATTCACACCTTTCCCATCCTATCAACAATTCTCTTTTGAATTATGGTACACTACTTTCCTTCTGCCTCTCCCCTTTGATCTAAAGGTAGCTTTGTAGATATTTTGTCCATTGCTTTTTTAAGCTCTGTATTGTACTCAACCTACATACATAAGTTCCAATTAGAGAAAGCAAAGGAGTGATAAAGATGTAAGCATCAATACAAATGCAACATTCTACCTGGAAGACAAGCCTTGCCAGATAACCTCTTGTCAATGGAAACCATGGCTTCTTCCCTTTACTCTCTTGAGCCCTCCAATTCTCTATTGATTTGATCTCACTCGAAGACAATGTTTTCATAAACACCATAGAGTCACACTCACAAATGTTGTGTGCATTTATGAGTATGTCCCTTAGACTGGGTTTGATAATGGCATGTTCATTCATGCTAGAAAACAAACAGCAAAGTACACAACCCAATCAATAAATGCAAAGTAGCATAAAACACAAATGTGGAGAAGATTCAAAGAGTCCATGTACTTACGAATTCATTCGTTGTAGCCCTACCAAGAGAGCAATCTCACTAATTTTCCTTGGGTCAATTATTGTGCATACCACTCGTACATGTCTTTTCTTGTTTGTAGGAAAGATTTCCTTGATAACACTCATCCATGCAGTGGTCCTATGATTGCCCTCCCAAACAAATAACATCTTTTGCGACATAAAATGAAAGTAAGTGTTAGACATCACATCTTTCTCAAACTCCTCATCCACCTCTCTCCAGGTGGGAGATGAACTCTTCCTCATATCATCTATCATAACTATCTCCTCTCCATCACTCTTGCAGACAGATAGAATGAAAGAACCTTTCTCTGGGAGATAGCCCTCCACTTGAAATGTACTTTTGAGTGAAGATACTGTTGGAACACTGAAAGGAAAGAGTAGAGTGGACACAAACTCAGAATACTTGCTTATGGAATGAAGAAAAGTGAGGTCCTTAAGTAGGCACCTCACACAAGCTCACTGACATCACTGATGACCTCAGAGCTCCACAATCATCTCCTCAATCTGCTCCTAGATTCTCTCAATCATCCTATGTGGCTCTCCACCACCTAACTGTGCCTCTAGCACTCACACATAGAAACATAAGGTGTGCCTGAGGCATACACCTTGAGATATCCCAACAAACCCCCCCTCAAGGAAATGCCTGAGGGGCTATGTCAAGGATACATCTAGTCTCATAGTTTCTCATGCCATCTCATGGTGGTCAAGGATAAATCTATGGCCGCTAGGTTCTCATGCTAGCAAGGGTTCCCTTGGGTGTAAGGTAAACAAAAGGGATACAAAAAGACCTTCCAATGGTTATCTCCCCTACATGTACATGCACACAATGTCTGTAGGAGGTACCATGGAACAAAACATACACATGGCCTACATCATAAGGTGACCACAGGTGTTTACAAAACACACAAAACACAATAGTTTATTTTCATTCATTTTGGAGGACTATCCAGGCTGAGTACCTTGACATAAAAAGAGAGATCTGGAGCATACATAGAGATGTGTTTTAAAATGCATAATCTTCAAAGGATGCCTCATCTTGTGGAGGCTCATTAACTGTAAGTAGATTTGCATTTTCTATCTTTGCTTTGGCTCTGCAAAACTTCTCATTATGGTTTTTCTTGCCACAGTGCTTGCATGGATTAACTTTGAAGCAGTCCTTTGAAAGGTGATTTGTCTTTCCACAGTGATTGCAAGGAGTATACTTGCCCTTCTGGAATTTCATAACATAAGCAGTGTCATTGACTTTCCTTAGCTCCATATGCCTTTCTTCTTATTGGAGAGCAGAGATAATGCCTTCAAGGTTAGGATTGGGAAGATTCTTCAAAGTGCTAACAATGTGATCAAATCCTTCAGGCATACTCTTAAGTAACACTGCCATAGCATCATCAGGAGTGATAGGAGAGTTGAAAGAAGCTAATTGAGTCATAAGACTCCGCATATAGTTGACATGAGCTACTAAAGTAGTATCACTTGACATCTTTAATTCAAAGAAAGAGATTTTAAGTGATAGTTTAGAGATGTGAGAGCTTGCACCAAAAATCATGTCTAGCTTCTGTCAAGCTTCCGAAGGAGACTCTAAGTCAGAGATATGGTGTATATAATCATCAACTAGAGCAAGAGCAATTATACCATATGCTTTTTCTTCTCTTGCTGGATCCCTTGCCGGTCATGTCGGAGTTGAGGATTGTCCAGCATTGGAGGCCGTAGAAGAAGCGGTAGGAGTCGGTTTGACAAGTCCCCATAAGTTCTCCCTCATCAATGCAAATTTCACCTTCATTTGCCATGTATGGAAGCCCTTTCCATTGAACTTCTCAAGATTAAATATGGTAGCCATGAGAGGGTCTAATCCAGATATTGGGCAATGTCTATCTCTCTTACAAGGCAAAAATAACTGAAAGACTTCCAAAATATGAGCACTTGATGTAGCAAAGGGTAGTGACTAGATTTTAAACAATGATGCTTCTTCTTACATGCTTCATAGAGGTGGGTGAAATAAACATTTTCCAACCAAAACCAGGTCTAGCAAGTCAAAACAAAACTGAAGCAACACTTGTACTGAAGTTATTGAAAACTTCAAAAGACCAAAAATGCTAGAGTAGCATTTTATGTAGCATCATTTTCAAAAGCTTGTCAAAACTGTCAAAACTAGAGAGCTGAACTTGGAGGGCTTATAGCTCACTCTTCAAAGCAAAAGAAAGGGGGATTTCTGAGGCAAAAGAAAGCTGGTATACCACAGTAGAACCCCTGGGAAGAAGAGGCAAAAAAAACGCGTCAGGTTGCCTTCTCCTTCTTCAACAAAGTCGACTGGTTTTTCTCTGTTTTCTCCTTCAATATGCAGCCATTGCTGCTTAGATTTCAGCACAAGGTAGCCCAAGGTATGGAGAAGCTTGCCCTGAAAGGAATTAGAGAAAGAAGGAGCAGGCATAGAGAAAATGTAGTAAGAAGAATCAATGAAAATCGTACAATGGCGACTAGCAGAGGTTGAAATTCTTCAATTCCTTGCAGCTCGAAATTCGCCCCAACAAGATGGATCTCCAGCTGGAAGGGCATGGGAAATGGGTGAGAACCGGAGGAGAACAAGCTCAAGCAAATTTTTGGAAGAAGAGGGAGAGATGGTGAAGAAGAAGAGGAAGAAGATGATGATGTGGCAGAAATGGGCTCAAGGAGGATCAAATGGCTCTGATACCATGTTGGAACACTGAAAGGAAAGAGTAGAGTGGACACAAACTTAGAATACTTGCTTATGGAATGAAGAAAAGTGAGGTCCTTAAGTAGGCACCTCATACAAGCTCACTGACATCACTGATGACCTCAGAGCTCCACAATCATCTCCTCAATCTGCTCCTAGATTCTCTCAATCATCCTATGTGGCTCTCCACCACTAACTGTGCTTGTGGGCACCTAACTGTGCCTCTAGCACTCACACATAGAAACATAAGGTGTGCCTGAGGCATACACCTTACAACCCAACAGATACATCATCAGGAAGTCCTCTCACTCTTACATAAGGTATCAACCTACACAAGGGAATGCGAGGACACTGATTTGAATCAAGCATCCTACATTTGCCAATCACATCACCTCCTCCTTCCACCTGAACTTCACTATCATCCAACTCATCCTCCTCCACTCTTGTACCTTCATCTCTTTGAGTTGATGATACTTCAACCTCTAGACCCACCACACTTTCTTGCTCTTCCGTTCCACCTACTGATGATTCAACATTGTGATCTACTTTTGTTCCTCTTGTCACCTTTGTAGAATGTGCCACTTGAACTTTTCTGCCTTTTTTTCCTGTCATCCTGAAAAGACAAAAAACAAGGCATTTTTCCAATCATAGTTCTCAAAACCTTTTCAATAAAAACCAAAACTAAAAACAAGAAACAACATGTAACAACAGATAGAGTATAACCTACGGCAGGTTCAAAGGTCTTCTCAAATCTATCCATACGCTCAAAAAAACATGAGAGATTTTTCACATATATATATGATAAAGGTTTTGTTTATGAAAACATATGCAATACATATCACGAGGGCAAACCCCAAACAGATCATGAAGTGTGTACACCTCATAAGGAAAAAGCTTCAAACAAATATCTCAAATTGCTGACATATATGAATGCAAACATGTGTAAACTCACACTTATGAATAAATATCATTTTACATATCTAGACAAAAATACATGTATCTACCAATGCAATTGATTTCCAGTTTAGGGAACGTTCACCCACTTATGTCCTAAAAGAAAAAGGTTCATCTCCAATGCACATAGTATATTAACTTGCAGTGGTATCTATACACTTGGATATATGGAATTGCAGTGGTAAATATGCACTTCTATGCCTACCCCTTACCCTCATGAAAAGACACCTTGAGAGGCGAAAAAGGACAGCGCATTAACCCTTCATGAAAGATAGCTTGAGATGACAAAAAGGACAGCGCGTTAACGTGCTATCCTTTTTGTCATCTCAAGCTGTCTTTCATGAAGGCTTTTCTACTCAATCCTCCATGTATCAATACTTTCTTTCATACTCACAAGAGGTTGCTTCGACCATTTCATCTTTTGTCTACAAGTATGCTTTGGTATACAGGTCTTATGGTCTTTGGAATGCTATTCGACTCTTAGAGGGATAGGTCACATGGTCTTTTGAACGCTATGCAAGGAGGGGACTATTGGACTGCCTGAGGGACCAAAATAGGCAATGCATTAACGCACTGTCTCTTTTGGTCTCTCATGCAATTCTAGAGCGTAAATAGGTCTGTCTTCAAAATGCTACCTAGATGCCGATGGTTTATAACGTTTTTTAAAGATTTTCCTCTCATCTCTACACTTGAACATTGGACTTGCACTCACTCATTTGTTTTGTGAACTTCTTTCATCCGTTCAAGAGTTGAATATCACTTGAATGCCTCACATGGGAGAGGGTCTTGGACTGCCTGGGGCAAAAAAAGAGGCAGCGCGTTAACGCGTTGCCTCTTTTACTACCCTCCACAGTCCAAGTTCCCCTCCCTTGCATGACTTTGGGTAACTCTAGCAACCACTACATGCCTCGTATATATGATTTGTAGAATATGGGCACAAATTTTTGACGGCAAGTCCTATGAAATGAAATGATACCTCGGGCTGCTACACAACCAAGTCAACAAAAAACCTGTGAACACCATCAAGTCCTAAGCAACTACCACTGAGCAACACAAGAAAAATGGAGTAACGAAGCAAAATGGAGCAAGCAAAAGTCGTGAAGGGCCCGAGGAGATAAAATCCGATGCCAAAATGCAGACTAATTAGACTATACAGAAAGGCGTACATCCCATAGCCTGGGGCAGCAAAAGAGGCAGCATTAACGCACTCCCTCTTTTGCTGCCCCAGGCAGTCCAACTGCCACCATAGCATTTGAACTGTGGGAACATGAGAGGGCAGGAATGGAAGGCATTTTCTCTAACACGATAAGGATTCCAACCTTCGATTATTCCACGCTTGTTCTCAATGAGGTCGACTTGTCAATGAGGATTGGCGGTGAGGATTGGTGGTGAGGAGGTGAGGATTAAAGGTGGTGAGGAGGTGAGGAGCCAAGGCGGTGAGGCAGTGAGGAGGAGGCGGTGAGGCGGTGAGGAGCCAAGGAACAATCAGCATACAGTCAATCTCTCTATCTCTCCTGCTCTTTTGCAAATGGAAATGGCATCGTGAGGTAAGCCTCAGCTCTATTGGCACGTGCTCCTACGGATGAGGAAACCATCGCTACAATCGATGAAACAGAAGCTATGCAGATTGTGTGGCCTTGCCTTGTAAGTTCCCATCCACTCCCATGGCCACACCGCCAGTGGAGCTCGCGCCTTGAATGCCATTCAGAGAAGAAACTGTCGTTGAGGCTAGGAAGCAAAACAAGGGGTCTCGGAGGACGAAGCCGCCCTATGTGGAGTAAAGCCACAAAATAATAACCAGTGTGCCTTGTTACGAAGGAGGTCCATCAACGTGAAATCAAAGCTTTAGCACAAGAGCAACGAGAGATACTATGATATCATGGTGAGCAGAAGGGAGCGAAGGAAGAAGAGAAACGAGGTGGCAAAGAGGAATGATAAGACAATAAAGAGGAAAGGTGGCAAAGAGAAAGATAGGAAGATGGAGGAGACGATGAGGTGAGAGCTATGAAGAAGATGGAGGAGATGATGAGGTGAGAGCTATGAAGAAGATGATAAGATGATAGGATGGAATGATGTAATGACAATGGAAGGAAGGAAGGATGGAGGCGGTGAGGTGTGGTGAGGAGGCGGTGAGGTGGTGAGGAGGTGACAGGCTTTGCGAGTGCTAATCCGATGAGGCAGTGAGGAGGCTTTGCAGTGAGGAGTCAAGAGGGTTGCTAATCCATTGCCATCGGCGAGGGAGTCTGGATTTTCACAGAGAGTTCTCAGAGAGGAGGCAGTGAGCGAGGGAGTTTGGACTTTCATAGAGAGTTCTCAGAGAGTGATGCCATTGTCAAGAGCGTGATGCCGAGTGGCAGGATGGCTTATCTTCCAGTGAGAGACCTAGATGTTTCTGGTGGTGTAGTTCTCCTCGAAAAGGTCTTCAAGTTGGGACAGGAGCAATTGAAAAAGCAATTGATTGGATTTCGGTCGACCTTGTGGAGCGGCCTTATGGGTTTGTGTTTAGTGCCCCCTCCTGCCTATGCAATATAAGTTGATCAGAATGCCAGTTCCTCAATAGCAACGCGGCCAGGCAAGGTACCTTCACCATCGATCAAAATGCCACTTCCTCTACGACCAACAACTGCTCGCAATGCACGCAGCATGCCTATGTATAAGAACTTTTCAATTCCTCATAGGCCATGCACCGCGAGTGATTCTGGAGTTGTAGGCTTCAAGCAATGGACCCGATGCAAGCGTTACGACAAGCGTGAGGAGCAAAGAGAATACTTCTTTCTTTGTAGGTTAATTTCCTCAGCGGGTCAATTTCCCATGAAATTCGTTTGCCAAAGAATTTAGATTGGTTGGATCTTGTGATCAATCAGTTGGATGGCTCGCTTCCTTTCTCGTCCGATCGACAAAACAAAGTGAACGACTGACTTTTCTCTACTGTTGAATGGATTGATTGTTGAATCCTAGCTGGCTAGATCCACGTGTTGGTAGAAGTTTGGACCTACCAGCGTATATCAATGTATCTTAGTGTTCGTTGGAAATCCGGATGGTGGATGGTGCTGAAAATTCGCAAGGGCTTATTGACGATCCTCTTAACGGCGGCGACAAATATAAAAAGCGTGCTTCTTGAGATCTTCCTCTTCTTTTACGAGCCAATGTTTTCCATCAGTTTCATCAGCATTTACTCCTCTTGAATTCCAATGGACCTGTCACCCCGCCCAACGCTCAGTCGATGGCAAGCCTAGCCTTTAGAGAAACGATTTTTGAGGGATTTTGCAGGCCTGGTCATTATTAGATGGTAGGAGAAGACGTGGGTATGGGTAACGCCAGAAACCACATAACCCTTGTAATAGTGAGGAGAACACCTTGTAATGACTCATGATGGAAATAGTAATATTGCTCGTTCATGCAAATGTGAAGTAAACTAACACATTTTGATAGTTTTCATTTTAGATATGGATTTGAAGATACTACTCATTCTAACTATTACTAGTAAACTATAGTAATTATAAATCTTTAATTTTTTTCTTGATATTTTAGTCTTTCAATTATTGTGGAAAATGATGCTGGGAATAGCCAAGAGGCTTTACAAGGCTGAAATAAAGTGCACAATTCCGTGAAATAGCCAAATAGGCTTTACAATGATGGCATGTGTGTGAGAAATCAAATCATGTGCTATCTGCCCACTGAACAATGTGCCAATACCACTGAAGATTGCTCACTGAATTGATGAATGTCAGGTTTCAAGTAATGTGATGATGTGAAACCGTATGTCAGCATAGGAAATGACTCCGAGTAGAAACTAGTCGGGAATTTTGGACATGGCTTAGATTGGCAACTTGGAGAAATTCAAAGCGTCGCCTCTATGGAAATCTAGTCTACTCTAATCTAGATCTATACAAACCGTTGATTGATGAAAGAACAACAACTAATTTCTTTTCTTTTGTTCTTTTTAAGTGCTGGGTCAGATGCGTCGATGTAGAGGCTGATGTGCGTGAAGGGAGTGGATTCGTCCGAGATGAGGCTCAAAAGTGAGTGATACTTGTGCCAAAATGTGCACATCATGTGACGAGTGCGTAGAGCATAAAAAATCAAGTGATTTTACTTTTTGAAGCGCCCTCAAATTCTTCCTGTATCAAGAGATACGACTTGATCTAGGTGGAGGGGCAAAAAAGGGTACAAAGTGCTCAATGATGATGTGAAACCACCAAGATTTTGGTAGATTACTAACGAACTAGTGAATGAATATAACTAAAAACTTGTGCATGATATGTGTGCGAAGTCGTCTTGTTGATGGGCGATAAATGAGGCAAAAGTAAAGATGCTTAGTTTGATCTACTACATTCTTGTAGTATGAGCAAGTGGACATGGACATCCAAGGACTTTTCTTGTATGAATCTCCCAAAGATGATGTGGTCACTCTAGAGTAGGAGGACTAGCAAGGGAAATCGGTAGACCAAGACACAACACAAAATCCTTGAGACGAAGGCAAGAGAATGCCTTGAGAGAGAGAGATTGAGGTGGTGTAGTGCTCCTAAAAGTCTTCATTGCTCTCATGGACAAAAGTTACCACTAGAAGCTTACATGTCAAAGACAAAAGATTGTGGAAAGACAAAAACGACCTCGTGTTACAAGAAGACCATCAGGGATTGAAAGATCTCACCCACTAGGAGTGAATGATGATGGGTGAAAACCAAGATTGAATAATCATGGGTGAATGATTATGGGTGAAAACCAAAACCACCTACAAGGAGGGACTTAAGCATACCATGGTATGTGGATGCAACTCAAGAAATAAAGGCAAGCTTTGTTGAGAGTAAGAGGAGTACGATTCCAGAGATTCAGCATGCTTCAAGAAATGGGTGTACTATGAAGATCTAGCCACCACGAAGGGCCAAAGTGAAGATCTAAACCTTTTATGGACTAGAGGATGAAACCCCACTAAATCAAGGGAAAAACACCAGAAATAGAAAGACTTCAACGGACCACAGTAAGTGGGGCAACTCAAAACAAATAGAGGTGAGCTTTGCTAAGAGCTAGAGAAGTGTGATGTGAGAGCTTGGGCGAGCACTGGGTGGACCAAGAACATCTTATCACCACTAAATAAAGCTCCAAACCTTTCAAGGAGTATGAATTGTCATTCAGATCTTGATCCATCACTCTACATCAAGAAGACAACATAAGACATTATTTTTGTTGTGCTCTATCTTGAAGATCTTATCATCACATGCTCTAATGGTTGGCTAACACATTTCACAACCAAATGTCAACTTACATTTAAGTTTGACATGAAAGACATGGGAGATCTCCACTCTTTTCCTTTTTATAGAAATAATATGGAGAATTGAATGGCATCATGTTGACACATGGGAAGTACACCCATTGCCAACTCCCATGGGAAGTACACCATTGCTAACTCCCATGGAAACAAACTTTAGAGTATCAACTTATGAGAGCTCTCAATATATATTCTCTCAAGTATAGACAGCTCATTGGTAACTTGATTTATTGGACAATCAAGTGGCCAACATTTCCTACTCAGTTAGTATTCTTAACCAATTCATACGAAATCCCAAAAAGGATTCATCTTGATAGTACAATATGAGTTTTCAGGTATCTCAAAGGTACATGGGATTATGGACTCACAATGATACATAATTAGATATCAACTTTTATGACTTTAGACATGTAGACTGGGGTAGTAGTGTGGAGATGAAAGAGGATGATTCAGTGGCTTTCATTCAATCTTCGCTCAACAACCTTGTCATGGCAAAGCGAGATGTACTAGTGTTTTGTCATTCAATCTTGGCTCAACAAACTTGTCATGGCTTTATCATCTAGGATCAACAAATGTCGCATGCGAGTCGAGTTGACACATCTTCATTGATTACCATCTTGTATCCTCTAAGAGCTTCTAAAGGTTTTGATTGAACCTTTACTATGTTGCCTTATGCAAAGTGCAAGGAAGGTAATGCAGTGCGTATAATCATCCTTTGAGTTGCATCTATTGACCAAGAAAAATCGATAAAAGCTATGGATGGGACTGAGTGGGTCTTCAACCCTCATGATAATGAACCTCAACCTACTTTGTTCTGCCATTACAAACTAGATTCTTTGCTAGATGTTCGCTAGTTACTTCGTTCTGCCATTACAAACTAGATTCTTTGCTAGATGTTCGCTAGTCATGTTGTTAAAATAAAGTGTTGTAGGTTGTCTTAAAGAATGTCGATTTCTGAAAGAAAATTATGAAATCATACTGCATCAATCAATCTCAAACAAAGGGAAGCTTCATCTTGAAGAAAAAGAGAGTTGAGAAAGACGAGGAAAGCCGTGATGAGGAAGCTAAGAAGGAGACCTCCCCGCTGTGAGCAAAAGAAGAATCTTGTTGTGGAATTGAAGAAGGCCCTCCAAGAATTTGGCATTCAAGGCACCTAGCTTCAATGAATAGTGGTGCAAGTGTTTGAAGCCCGACTGTACAAAGACTAAGTATTGGTCTAAGTTCTATAATGTTGTCCTGAAATGTGGCAATGACAAGAAAGAATGTAAGTTCAAGAACAAAGAACAGTGGCGGCTACCTAGATGAGAAGGGAACTAGAAGAGAACCACCCAAGAATAAACCACAAGACTGCAATCCGTAAGAGAAAGATCAACCCTATGATTGAGGACCTTAGATCAAAATAAGAGGAAGGCAAAATAATAAGGATAAAATAATAAAACTATTAAGTGTAGATGCACAGCAAACCTCAGAATGCAAAAACTCTACTAGACGTGAAATGAAGAAACAAAGGAGATAAGACAACGAGATGCCATAGCTTGGAATATTTCAAAACTGAATGATATCCATATATAAGGCTTTATTCCAGTCGGCTGCCTACTATCGAGAATCCATTTAAGTTCAATTTTAAGAAGAAAAAAGCGAGGACAGATTGGTTACAATACACACTATGAGGCACCACAAGTCAATGATGAAGTGCCAATTATCTTGATAAAGGCTAAAAGAACAATCGTCAAAAGGAGAACCATTGATAGTGATTCAAGTGTGAATGGTGGATCGACGTTGAATCATCTCTAGCCATCACCTTTTCAGTGTGAATGGTGGATCGATGTCCATGACAATTTCCATAGAAGAAAGGGAGGCACATGTCCCTGATATCTCTCGTCGAGTGAAAAGGAGTCACAAACCCTAGGAGTTAGAAGGGTAAGAACAATTTTCCCAAGATGTTCAAAGCTGGATAATGGAAATGAATATTATTCTGATTGAAGAGATTGACTTCTTCCAAGTAGCAGCTGGGGATGTATCCAAACCTCTACCCCATTCAGAAGCACAATACCCACCGGATGTGAAACTGCCGTCTTGAGTAATGTACATACCAGAATCCCTAAGATGCAAAATACTGCTATGCCTATATAATGAGTTCCCTTCCATTGGAAATATATCCACAATGTCTACCCCGAGTCCAGATATGGCTTGAGCATCTTTTCATGGCTCGCCGATGTCCAACACTAAGTCCCTCAACTATAAAATCCTTCAGTGTCGTGCAACTGAACACCAATGGAATGGCCTTAAACAACTGCCTCAGTCAGCAACTCATTATCGTTGAAGATCTCATCAACAACATCCACAGCCATCTCGCAGAAAACACAGCTCCTGGATGCTGTGGCAGAAGACCTAATGCTTCAACGGATTATGAAACACCAGGTTCACCTGATCACTAACTAATGGTATCATTCTAAACTTTGTCAAAAGAGAGATCCTAAAGCCTTGGTGTCCGTGTCCTCTCCTTCTTCAACCTCAGCCGTTTCTATAGGTGCTACAATCTTGCATATGGCGCCAATTGTCACCTTGCCTTCATCTCCAAACCTGTGTTCACCTTCCCAATCCACCTTGTCAATCGGTGGTTCCTTATCTTTACCTTCCACAATGGGTCATTGCTTCCGTTCAATTTTCCTCCCTCCCAAGGTTGAAAATAAGTATCTATGAAGCCATTGGATCAATCTCCCACAGAAGTGGAGAGTAAGGGCACAAAATCCCCTTAAAGAGGGAAACAAAATAGGTGTGAAGCCCCGATGTCCTCTCCATATGGGACTCACATGTGGGGCATTGGTACCTTGACCTCTGACAGTCCAGCTCATAACCTCCCCACAAACATGGCCTTAAGATATTATCCGGTATGCTGACACTACGACTAATGCACACTACGATCCGATGCTCAAACACAGACTCCATTTCTGAACAGACGTCATAAGAGCCAAACATTGCTATAGATGCACTGTTGTCACCAAAGTTCCCCACAAAAAACACATTCTAATCCCGTGTACTTGTAAAGGGGACCCGCATCTTGGGCAAATTGTGTTCTGTAGATTCAGGAAACCATTTGACACAATACCCAGGAGAGCTTGTGGGAGAGAAATGGATCTTCAACATGTATGTCCCCCTTGGTTGTATTACTTAGAGCACAAGCAATTGCCAGCTTCTCACTGTGCCCCTGCAATGGATGTTTTATTTCCTCACAGCATAATTCCTTCAATACAGTCCAGATCAGGCAAGAATTGTATCTTTGCCTTGGAATGCCTCCTACCCCCCTTCACAATGTATGTCCTGGCTTCTTCCATGCTTAAATATTCCCCCTCATAACCTAGATCTTATCAAATCCTCTTCCATGGGAGCATCAGCATATATGTTTGCCATCAAGACATACGTTTCAGGAAGATTTTTGTTTAGTCTTACCAAATTTTTAAAGGCATGCCTTCCAACATCTACATTCTTCCACTTCCGACAAGCCCCCAATACCGTCAACCATACATCAATATCAGGTCGTACAGGCAACTTCTCCACCATTGCCACTGCCTCATCTCCTCGGCCTGCACGGCCGAGAATATCAACCATGCAAGCATAGTGCTCAATGGTCGGAATAAGATCATACTGTTCGCTCATGGCTTGAAAGTACACCTGACCCTTTTCTACTAGACCCCCATGATTACATACAGTGAGAACGCCAAGAAAAGTGAGCCCACTTGGACATATGCCCTCCTGCTTCATTCTTTCAAAGAAATGAAACACAAATACACTCTCTCCCTGGCGGGCATATCCTGCAATCAATGCACTCCATGCTACAACATCCCTTGTGGGCAAGACATCAAACACTTGTCGGGCATCAACCATGCTCCCACATTTGGCGTACATGTCAATAAGACTGGTGGCCATAATTGTCATAGTCTCAAAACCAACCCTGGTAATCTGGAAATGCAGCTCCTTTCCAATTTCCAGAGCTGCTGTGTTGCCACAAGCTTTCAGGATGGCAACAAAGGTGACACTGCTTGGTGATAGACCTTGCTCTTGCATTTCTGCATAAAGTCCAAAGGCCGACTCACTTTCTTCATGCTCAGAATACCCCAAGATCATGTTAGTCCATGAAACCACATCACGGCAAGGCATATCGTCAAAGGCACGCCTTGCATCCTCAAGGCTCCCACAGTTAGCATACATATTCACCAAGGTATTTCCTATGAACACATCTGACTCAAAACCACTGTTTACTACTTGGGAGTGGATGGTTCTGCCTTTTACCAAGCATCTTATATTTGCAGATTTCCCACCAACTTTCTTCCCATTTTCAAGTGCCGCCAGGGTACTGCAAGCCTTTAACGCAGCAACTAAGGTTCGACCATCCGGTCGAACACCTTCCTGGTGCATCCGTGAATATGATTTCAACGCCAGCACACATTCTTCTTGCTCGGCATACCCCAGGATCATGGAATTCCACGTAACCACACTACGATAAGGCAATTCGTCACAGACATGCCTTGCATCCTCAATACTCCCACATTTTGCGTACATATCCACCAAGGTGCTGCCCACGAACACGTTTGACTCAACGCCTCTCTTTACAGCTTGGGAATGGATGGCCCTACCTTTTAGCAGGCACCCTATTCTTACGTATTTCCAGTCAAATTGCTTCCCCTCTTCCAATGCTGCCAGGCCACTGCAAGCCTTCAATGCACCAACAAAGGCTCGATCATCCGGTTGGACACCTTCCTGAAGCATCCATACATACAATTCGAAAGCCAGCACACTTTCTTCTTGCTCGGCATACCCCAGGATCATGGTAGTCCACGTGACGACATTACGATTAGGCAATTCTTTAAAGACATGCCATGCATTCTCCATGCTCCCACATTTCACATACATGTTCACCAATGTGTTTCCCACAAATACATCCGACTCAAAGCCACTCTTCAATACTTGGGAGTGGATGGCTGTTCCTTTAGCCAAGCAACCTCTTTTCAAAAATTCCCCAACAACTTGCCCGTTCTCTGCCGGTGCTGCCAGGCTACTGCAAGCCGTCAACGCACCAACGTAAGTACGATCATTCGGTCGGACACCTTCCTTGTGCATCCGCATATACAACTCCAAAGCCCTTGCACCCTCTTCCCGCTTTGCACACGCCAGGATCATAATGTTCCATGTGACCACATTGCGTATCGGCATGCTGTCAAATACATGGCTAGCATCAGCCATGCTGCCACGCTTCATATACATATGCAACAGATTGTTTGTCTGAAACAAGGAAAGCCCATGTAAGCATTCCTCGGAAGGGCTATGGATGTTCTTACCATCCTGAAGCTCAGGCAAACTGGTGTGAACAAAATGTCCATATCTGCTGCCAGCACAAATGGAATAGCTGGGGAGGAGGGGAAGCAAAAGCTGAGAGGTCATAATAATTGAACAAGCAAGCAAAGAGCTATTGAAGACAACAAAGGATTCGATAGAGAATGATCACAGAAATACCATCGAGTGGAACAACCAGTGCAGGGATCAAGCTTCCAATAGCCTCACTACCATCGAATCGAGTTGGACAACCAATGCAGGAATCAAGCAGCTTAAGGGAAATTAAATCCTTGGCATTCTTACAAGAAGAAGACTGTTGGCATTCTTACAAGAAGAAGACTTCCTTTCAGGCAGCTTTAACTCTATACTAACTCTTTTGTAAACAAGGTGAATTACATTCATAAGTCCTTCCTTCCATGAAGAGTATGAAGTTTCTGTACAGAAGCGATTGGTCAGACCAATAAATATAATTTCTTCCAAATAGTTTGTGTTGTTGTGGGTTGTTTGTCCAAATGTAGTCAATAGTTGATTCGTGGGTAGTGGTTGGTTCCTTGATTAATTGTGTCATGTTGTAATATTTCATGCGAATGATTGAAGTAGTTTTGTGTTACTATAATTTGAGGTGTTGTAGTCAATATTGAAGTCTCCTATGATAGTTGTCGCCATTGACGTCGTAATATTTTGGAGGATGTTTTGTAGGAGCAGAGATACTAGTGTCTTGGTTGGTGTTGTAGGGGATTTGTGGACGTTTATGACAACTTAGTTGTTTGTTTTATTTTGTGTGAACATTATTAGCAAGCACTCGCATTTGTTCTCGATAATTTATTTTTCTTCTATCAATTGGACACGCTAGCTGTGACATGTGGCAAGACCGACCCCAATATTCCTCTGAACTCATGAGAATCCTAGCAATGCAAGTCTTGTTGAATTGCTTACATGTAGTTCTTGAAGGCATAAGATTGTGGCTGAGAGTATGCGATTGTCGGATAGGATGTCTTGCAAGTGGGATGTAAGAGCACGTCTGTAAAGGGATTGCATTGTTTCGAATTTTGTGGTACTTGTGAAGAAGCTAATTTGTTCTGGAATCCATTTTTAACTGTTCTTCAAGCGTTCAAGCTCTCGTAGGACATGCACGTCTACTTTGATGTGTTGGGGTAGGAGAGGTTTGATGAGGAAAAGGTTGTCAGGGTTGCGGATACGGGAAAGCGCTGTGTATGTGAGACCATGTGACTTGATCAAAGAAGGGTCAAAGGCAAGGAAATCCATTGTTAATCCTTGGGAACGATGGATAGTCCTAGCAGCAACTAGTTGTATTGGGAATTGATGACGTGAAATTGTGTTGAGGAAGTTATTCCTTATTTGAAATTCTCTTGTGATTACATGTATAGGAGTCCATGTGCAAGGCATGTCTTCTGAATAAAGGTGTGCATTGTCCATTCTTGCCCTTTTGCCTATGTTGTTGTTGTTAAAAAGGATTTGTTGTTGTGTTAGAGCTTTTGAATATTCCATCGGAACCATTTACTAGACCATCTGGAATGTCTAAGCTCCCTGGACAGATTTCAACTATCATCCCAGGTTTCAAATGCAAAGTGTCGTACAGGAGGTCGCCTATGCTCTTTGGGTTTGTTGTTGGGATTGTAATTGTTTTGTTGCATGTCTTGTGTCTTGTGTCATTTGATTGTAGAGTGTGTGGAGGTTCTTGCAACAAGTCAAAAACTTCTTTGTCGTGAACATCTTTTGAAGCGTTAGTGTAAAATAATTGGGGAATTTTTTCTTTTTCTAATGGTTGTCTTAGGTAATGCTTGTTTATGTAGTCAATGTCTTGCAATGTGCATTGACCTATTCGTATTTTGTTCAGGAGGAGAATGTATTGCTCGTTGGTTTGTTGCATTGGCATGATTAGTTCATATAGTAGGACATTTTCTTTCCAATATGGTGATATCATTGGCATGTTATTTGATTGTTCCAGGAAGAGCCATGAGTCCTTGGCTGGGCTTGCTTGACAAAGATCTCCACAAAGAATCAAAGAGACCTTGTTGAAAACGACTAGCTCAAGGTCCTTGTAATGTTGGGAGAGTTCTTGCAACTCCTTTGCTGAAAGACTTGTGTAGTGGGATGCAATCAAAGGCAAATGCAAAGCAACGTGGATTGTTGTCCCACCAATGTTGTAGGTAGCCTTCCTGGTATATGCCAGAAGGAGAACTTTAGGGAGTTCTATATTTGAGGTTTCTTTGAGCGAGTAATGCATTAGCAATGCTTGAACAATAGCCATCAAAGTGAAGGTTTTCCCTGTACTAGCGTTGCCAGTGAGAAAAAGATGAATACGCTTCTTTGGCCATACTCTTTTCTTCAACATTACGTCTTCTACAAGCAGATGTTGTTCATGGTTGAGCATATGCAAAGAGTTGTAGTATTCGTTGTTTGGTATTAGTCTGTACGTTAGCAATGAAGTGTTGTGGAATTGGTTTGGCCTCTCTTTATTTTGCATGTCAATCCCAACGTCATAATTTTCTTTATTTGCGGAGGATGTTTGGCTCATTGATGACGTGTCAAATGTTGTTCTGCTTGTTGATGTTGAAAGCAATTTTGGAATAAGTTTGTTATATTTGTCCTTATTTATATCTATGATGTGTTTGTATTCATTTTACATGTCATGCCATGTAGCTATATTTGTAAGAAAATAATACAACATCTGTGCTCAACAGATAACAGGATCTCGTACGCAAGAGAGAAAACAAGATAGTATGGAGAATCAAAAATTTGATTACTGTAGAACTAATACAATAGATGGCGTTGCCTCCCAACCGTGCGCTCTTGTGAAAGAAGCTTCGATGGCGTGCTGGAAATAGTAGAAGACGGAGGCTGGATGCTAAGGAATCAGGGTTGCTGTAGCCGGTGATGAAATGGGCTTCACGGGCTTGCTCTTATATAGCCACCAATCATAGTTGGTTAGGCTCAATTGGGTGACCGACCCAGTCCGCCCAAAATGGTCGACTGGGGGTCAGTCCCGAAATAGGCCACCGACCATACGATAGAATCGATGCGCAAAACAGAGCAACTAACTTATGGTGCCCGTTCGGCCTAGAGCCATCCGAGATCATCTGAGGCTCCAAACGGGCCCTGCAACCTGAGAGTGGGCTGCCCCGGGAAATGCTCTGTCTACCCTCAGTGCGGTTAGTCAAGGGATGCCTTCTCGCACTTGCATGTAGCCTAGTTAGTGGTGTGCCAACTCTATCTGAAGCCGTCCAGCCATTAGACCACACATGGCCCCCATCTGGTGTCCAAACCGGGACCTACCGGATAACTGAGCTACTCAAATGCCTTCTCCTCATATAGGGGGCTTACAAGTAGAGTTAGCTGGTTCTTGTGTAGTTACACGAGAGTGGAGCATTGATATCTAACACCCCCCCTCAATGTCCACCCGCAAGTGAACTTACTTTTTCGACCCAATGCCAAGTCGATGAAGATGCCTCTCCAACAAGTCTCTTTCAAGAGGCTTCGTGAAGATGTCCGCAGCATTCTCTATAGTCGAACAGTACACCAAGTCGACCTCTCCATCCATGATGAGCTCGCGTACAAAGTGATATTGAATCTCAATGTGTTTTGTGCGACCGTGGAACATCGGGTTCTTTGCAATCACCATGCAACTCTGATTGTCATCATATGATAACTGCGTAGGCTTGTTCTGCACTGCTTGTTTCTGCACTACACCCATGTCCCCCAAAATCCTCCTCAACCACACTGCCTCACAAGAAGCAAAGCATGCAAATTTGTACTCGACCTCGGTAGAAGAAAGACCAACTGTGGGTTGCTTCTTGCTGACCCATGACACAACTCCAGATCCAAGTAAGAAACAATACCCTGTCAGTGATCTCCTGCTGTCTACATCTCCTGCCCGATCCGAGTCACAGAATCCGGTCAAGATGTTGCCCTTGGTATAGGTGATGCCATAATCAACAAGTGTGCCGAGAGGTAAGCAAGGGAAGAGTAAGGGTAAAATCAGATCTTCATTGGTTGACCAAACAAACTGGGTATCACCCATTGTGATAGTCCTGAAGAAGAATGGAAGTGTTGCAAGCTGGTCTCTAGTGACCAATGCTCTTTGGAGATGCAGCCAAATTAGTCAAACGATGTGACCCTTGCCAGTGCATCCAAATCCCACATAGGATAGACATGATGCCCCTGACCGAGATCTTGGCTGACCTACCCTTCGAGAAGTGGGGCATCAATTTCATTGGTCCCATAAGCCCAGCCGCTAAGGGGACCGGGGCTCGATACATCATCCTAGCCACCGACTACTTCACCAAGTGGGTAAAAGGAAGAGCCACGGTAAAGGCTAATGCCAAATCCACCACCAAGTTCTTATATGAACAACTCATCACGCGGTTTGGATACCCATTGGAGTTAGTTAGTGACCAAGAAACTCACTTCCTCAAAATGAAACCATAGCAATCCTGACAATCGAATTTATTATCATTCATAGGAAGTCAACGCCATACTACCCCAAAGAAAATGGCTTGGCCAAAAGCTCCAACAAAACTTGCTGTAACATTATCACATGTATGGTAGAAGCCAGTCGTACCAACTGGGTGCATAAGCTCATAGCAACGTTATGGGCCTATAGGACCTCCTACAAGGTGGCAACACATTGTACCCCCTTCAAGTTATCCTTTAGGGTAGAGGCAGTAATGCCAATGGAGTATGTAGTGCCTAGCCTTTGCCTTGTCGTAAAGGAAAGACTCACGAAAAATGCGCTACCCGAAAGGCTAGTCAACCTCGAAAAGCTAGAAGAGACAAGGTTGCGAGCAGCCTATGCTCTCCGAGTAGAAAAGGCCCGATGTAAAAAGTGGTTCGATCGCAACCTCAAGAACAAGGACCTGGTGGAAGGAGACTTGGCACTCCTGTATAGTGTCCACAACACCAAACATAAGCTTAAGTACTAAGGTATGGGTCCTTACTGCGTAGTTGAGATCACCCCCCAAGGGTCGTGCTGAATAGCCACCCTTGATGGAATAAAAATGGATGGCTACCTAAACGGAATTAAATTGAAAAGATACTACGGACCACTCACTATCCCCACCCTTCAAGCCATGCATAGAGAAAAAGAACTCAAGGCAGAGGTGGCTAGGATGAAGCACCAAGCCATCGAGGAAGCCCAAATCCGTAATGCTAAGATCTGACAACGTAGACAAATGACCCTGCTTAAGGCGACGACTAAACAGATGCAACTAACGGTTGAGCTAACAATAGAGCCAGCCAAGTTGCTCGTTCAGCTACAGGTACCACGCATGTGCATCAAAGCACTCGTGCATCCAGGAGCGAGCCACAATTTCATCTCCCAAGAGGTATGGGAAAAGCTACAGGTGCCCCTAACCCTCACTATTGCCTCAATGAGAGATAAACAGCCAACTTCTGCAAACCTTGGGTTATGTAAATCTAAGTCTAATGGTTGTTCGCCAAGCTGTGGATATACACTTTTATGTTCTCCCTACAGAAGCCACTGAAGAGCATATTATTCTAGGAAGAACTTGGTGCTACGCCGTCAACTGCCAAATTGACTGGCGTGCCCATACTACTTTGCTTACTAATGGTGGTCAAATAGCGGTAGTACCACTATGTAGACCAAGCCCCCCCTCTTCAGCCCCAACCTCACCAATTCATGACAGTGAAGCGATGCAGTAAAGCCAACTGGAAGCCCCAGCCTCCACCAGCACACCACCCAAGGGCCCAGCTCGAAAGGAGAACAAAGATCTCCATAGTGGTGGTAAACCAATGCCATTGCACACTTAACCAACGCTACCATCCTTCACCCAAGAAATCTAGGAGCTGCAAGTACAAGATGCTATCCTCTATGCCCAACGTCACTTCGATCGGAACCGATGCCCGAAAAATGGTAACACAGCAATAGCAGCTCTGATCACCTCAAGATCGCTTCCCCCACATGCATTCACTACCCGGAGGAAGCCGTGCCCAACGCTCATGTCTCATCCACCGCCACGCATCACCAATCGTTCGAGCAAAAAGGCTGACCTAGGTCTCCACCCTCGCCCTATTCTAAAGGCCACTGGCTCATCAGATTCTCAAAGCACTCCTTCTACCATGATTCGAATTCCGACCGAAATACCCACAGACTTACAGGACGAAGACTCCTCCACCGGACAGGCTACCCAAGAAGAGCCAGCTACAGCAGGCACGCCCCCTATGAAAACACGAAAGCGCACCTCGGCACCAACCGTAGGTGAGTACAAGATCGTGCATTCACAAGCGCACTCGCCATTGAGAAAAGCATGGCTTCAAGAGCTAGATGCTTGCATGATCCACTCACGCTTTGCTTACGAGGGTCGAGACTACACCCTCCACTACCACACCGCAACAGCATATGCCACTTTCCAGGACTCAACAGTTGTGGAGGCACTTAACTTTGCAGGCTTGGGAAGAGTAGCAACCCATTTCCCATGCCACCTAGACATGACGCTATTGGCAGAATTCCTTAAGACATACGATAGCAACACCAACATTGGTGTTCTGTGTGATGCAACCGGCAATCCCCACCACTACCAGACCAATCAAGACATGGTGCAAGTAGTATTCAATTTGCCAGTGGTGGCAGAGAAATACTCCAAGCAAAAAAAGAAGCTCGACTCCCTAAAGATGGTCTATCACTACAACCGCCACAAGTGTCGAGACCACATCCAGTTCACCACCATCCACAAGCCCCCAACAAGAGCCCTGCAATGGCTCATGCAAGTGAAGCACATGGACCATCATCAATCCGTCGTGCCCAATATCTTGCTAAGAATGGTGAACTTCTAGGAGACGAACTGGGCTGAATACTACTGCAACCAGAGAAGTGATGATCTCAACACCCACAGGGACGTCATCGGCGGAATCCCATGTTGTACATGTCGGTTCTCTATTACTTGAAAATTCAGCATCCGCTAGTCGGCTTCGAACTCGCCCAAAAATCCACCACCGGTCTCGTACAGACTGAGCATGAAGAGACAGAAACAAGGCCCAAGAGAGCGAGGACAATACCAAGTGCCACTCCGGTCACTCAGGTGCAACCGAAAACTGTAGAAGTGAGTAGGATAGAATAGATGCATCTTGGAAGAGGAGTGAGAGCACACAAGATGCAAACCAAAAGTGTTGTTCTCATAGATTGTGAGAGGTGACTCTCTCTTATAGAAATGAGGAGAGGGTGGCCTAGATCAAAGGCACCTTCCTTACATCAGTGGCAATCAACCCCTACATCAGTGGGACTGGCCTAAATCAAAGGAACCTCCCATGTGGGGATCTTTGGCTTACATCATCACTTAGGTGACACACTAGACACATCATAACACTAGATGTGCTTCTACAACACACGCACACACACGTGACTCCCCTAGATGCACACATGCACCATAGAGCAAGCCCTTAATCATACTTATCCCAACATACCCCCCCTCAAGGGTTTGCCTCTTGTAATGTCAAGGACTCATCTAGTCACATAGTTTCTCATGCCATCTCATGGTGGTCAAGGATAAATCTATGGCTAGGATCTCATGCTAGCAAAGGTTCCTAAGGGTCAAGGTTTACAAAACTGGATTAGACCAAACACATATCACATGGCCTACATCATATGGTGACCAGAGGTGATTTACAAAAGACAAAACACATGACATTGTTTTTGGAGTACTACTCCAGGCTGAGAACCTCAAAATTTGACCAAGTGATGATAAACAAAAATTCAAAGACAAGTTGCTCAAAAGGCAAAGTCCTCGTCTTCTGCCACAAATTTTGATTGTTCATTTGTTGAAGTACTTTCCTCAATCAGATTTTCCTTGGCATTTTGTGTAAATGCTTGATCATTCAAGCTTTCCAGTGTCCAAAAGTAATGCCTCTTGTTGAAAGGACTCACAAGAAATATGAGTATCATTCTTCATCTTTGAAACTTTGAGGAAGCCTTCTATGTTGATCTTGACATCCATATATATTTTGTCATTTGCCAAAGAGGTTGGCATGAAATTCAAATGTGAAGAGAGTAGATCTCCCAATAATATCTCATCATCAAGAATGTTGTACTTGAGAAGTACAAAGAATTTCCAAGAGGAAACATACTTTGAAACATAGTCATCAATATTTGCATCCATTTGTTCATCACTATGAGTGATCATAGACTTCATAATTGTAGAGGAGAATTCACTAAATTTTGTCTCACCATATGCATACCATACTTATTCATCTCCATATATGTTGGCATGTCGTCTCCACCATGTTATGCTTCAATGCTTTTAGAACTGAAGTCTCCTATCAATGCATCAACCTCAACACACATTTGTACTTATTTCAAGCATAAAGCCTCTCAAAAATTATTTTCTTCTTCTTGAAGTAGTTAGAGTTTCATTCAATAACAATAAGAATTAGGCATATTCCCTTCAACTATCACTTCAAAATAGTCAAGTACTCGCAGATGAATAAAAGTCTTAAACTTCTAGCACATGCTCAAAGTCAATGCAATGGATTCCTCAGCAAAAACTGTCAAAGTTCTTCAAACAGCAAACATGAAAGTTGGAGACCAAAATTCACATAGCTCGTAGCTCTATCCAAGGGGATTTTAGGGCAAAGCTAAAGGCCGTATACCAGAGATTATCCTCAACAAGGAAGAGTACAATGTTGCGCCAGGTCGCCATAGAGAAGCCCTTCAACTTTGACTGTGTTTTTTACAATTCCGATTGATTTTGTGGACAATTTGTCATCAAATTTCAGCAAAAGATTTATCATAACGTCGCCACCCGTGGCCAGAAGGAACTAACAAGTAGTCGCGATATTTAGCCTAATAGTCGACGCACATAGTTCAGGTCAGCACGGGCGATAGGGATCAAAACTTGAAGAATGCTCTGAGCCAGAGGTATGCCCCAGGATGTAGAAGCCTCAGTTCAAAGGATTTTGGAAATGGTGGACTGTACTCAGAGAACAAGCTCTCACAAATTTGGGGAAGAAGAGGGAAAGAAATGGAGATGATGAAGAAACTTGAAAAAATCTAAGAATTCATACTAGGGAGCATCTAATGCTAAGCTAAGCTAGATCTAGAACCTAAGACTCCGATACCAAATGTAGAAGTGAGTAGGATAGAATACATGCATCTTGGAAGAGGAGTGAGAGCACAAGATGCAAACCAAAAGTGTTGTTCTCATAGATTGTGAGAGAGGTGACTCTCTCTTAGGTAAATGAGGAGAGGGTGTCCTAGATCAAAGGCACCTTCCCTACATCAGTGGCAATCAGTCCCTACATCAGTGGGACTGGCCTGAATCAAAGGAACCTCCCATGTGGGGGCCTTTGGCTTACATCATCACTTAGGTCACACACTAAACACATCATAGCACTAGATGTGCTTCTACAACACACACACACACGTGACTCCCCTAGATGCACACATACACAATAGAGCAAGCCCTTGATCATACTTATCCCAACGGAAACGCAGATGCCGATCTAAAGCCAAATTGGTGGCTCCCATTTTTGATGGTGGAGAAATTTTGGCGCTACTACCGTAGCACGTCCATCGATCATCGAGTCCACCCACTCTATATGCCCATGGAACGACATTAGACTTGGGCCGCCTTTCAAACTCTCTAGCAACAGGAACCCAATGTGTTGTACAATTTTCCTAAGTACAACTTTCAAAATACATGACGCAAGAGGCTTTTTGCTTCTGCCTCTAGTCATTCAACGACACCTACGGCTTTGTGCCGGATCCAACCATCGTCGCACCACCATCCATTTCAATCGCCTCATCCTCTTACTCCTCCACGATCTTCCCGCTCACAGTCGCTCCATCAACGACCACGTTCCCAATCTGACCAACCAGATTGTCTTCAACCCCGACGTTGGTCCAACTCAGTTCCAGGACCTCCGCCTCTACCTCCGCGTCCGCAACCTCCACAGGCATCACCTCCGCACTTACGAGGATATGCATGCCATCCATTTTTAGAAGTACCACTCGTATCTCGCCTGCCTCGCATCTAGGCAGCTGGACCGCTACGCCATCCTACAGTCCTCTCCACCAACCTCCTCCAGTGTGGCTGACCCAAGGACGAATCAACAACAGGAGAGGGGGCATGTTAACATCCACAGAGTACAACCGCTAAATCCATGGAGTACAGCCACCAAATGCAAGGTAGTCAATGAGTAAAGGTAACCAAGCCGAATGATCTACTCCAACAAGACAAGCTCAAGGGAGTTTGATACCCAAATACACCAAGGTCAATGATTACAAGCAATGTGCACACGGAAGGAGTCTAGCTCAAACTTAGGGAGTTTGATCCCCAAATACCCAAAGTTCACTCCAAAGTCCAAGGATTCAAAGATTCCAGGCAACGTGCATAGGCTGTATGTTCGAGCTGCCCTTGCTTGGAACAAGAAGGTGCATACCAGGAACAAAGAGATGCACACTTCTGGGCCACGAAGAGTGTGCACCTTGATTGTTCAGCTCCACATCCACAGGAAACAGTGACGCCAACGAAAATATCCACGAAAGGAATACAGCTCAAACTCAAGGAGTTTGATCCCCAAATATTCTGAAGAAAAGGCTTCCCAGCAACATTCAAGGTTGTCATGGGGTGTCTCGCGAAAGCCTAACCTCGTCACTCCAAGTTTTGAGCCTAGTCTACGAGGCTCGAACCCCAAATAGGTAAAGGTGTGAGGGCGCTCAGGGAGTTTGAGCCCCAAATCACCCGAGCCTAGGAGTGGCGAGGCTAACACAAGTGCTATTTGGGAACCGATTAGGATTACCTCCTACTACCAGGCTTGTCCCAAGCGCTTTAATATGGTTAACACAAGCGCTATTTCCACTAGTAGGGAGAGTCTGTAAAAATAGCAATATGCCTTGGCAACGGCCAAGAACCCAAGAGCCCATGGTTGTAAAGTGAGGGAGAGTGCTAAAAAGAAAAAGCCTTGGCCCTCCCTTCAAAAGGTGACATGTATAAAAGACCAAACGTTTGACTTTGGTCTTCATTGTTATTTGCATAAGTTTGAATACAAGCTCCCTCTTCTCTTCCAAGAGAGTGTTTTGGGTGTTCTTTTGTTTTCATTGTAGTGCCTTTGTGGTTGTCACTCTATCCCCCTTCACTACCTTCTCCTTCGTCCCTTCCTCCTTCCTCCCCTCCTTCTCCCTCTCCCCTCCCCTCTTCCCCTTCCCTCTTCCTCGCGTGAAACCACATTACAACAATCCGGAGGCCGCCGCTTGAGTGACACTTGCAGACGGCTTTTGCTATGCATTGCTCCCACAAGCAGTAGCCGAGAGAGTGAAGACTCCATCGACATATCTTCAACTACCCCACGACACGTGAGTCACGCTGAGACCCACTACATTGACCTAGATACTTGAGTTTTTCCTTGTGTACTTTGGCATTGTATAACAAGACTAGGTCACCTTCCTTGATGTCTTTGGCTTTAAGATTTATGTCAAACCATGCCTTTCTTTTGCGTTTTTTTATTGTCATGGCATGGTAGGTGACTAATCTTATCTTTGTATACTTCTCCAATTGATAGAGTCATGATCTCCCATGCATTCCTATACTGCTATGCATAGGCTTGGTATTACAAATTCTAGTGGGACCACAACTTCGAGGTCGTACACCAATTAAAAAAGTGTATTTCTTGTACTGACCTTGAGTGTGGTTCGATATGCCCATAAGGCTGCATTCAGTTTTTGTACCCAATCAGAATGTTGTGGTTCTACTACCTTGGTGAGGATAATGCATAACATTTTGTTGGTGGATTCGGCCTATCCATTCCTTTGGGGGTAGTAGGTTGTGCTTTTTCTATGGATTACCATAAAGTCAAACAAGAGTTCTTGGATTATCTCATTGACAAAATGTGTGCCTCTATCCGACACAATTTCAATGGGACATCCGAATCAAGTGATCACATTCTCATATAAGAATCTTGTTGTGCTTCTCGCATTTGCCTTTCTGACTGCTTTAGCTTCAGCCCATTTATTAAAGTAATCAATGGCCACAATGATGTAGCATGTCTATGTTCCCTTTGCTCTGCTGCTGGATGGATGGGACCCACATAATCAATCCTCCATTTTTCAGATGACTTTTGTGCAACAACTCTTTTAAGGAGATTGAAGTCTTTGTGTTGTGGTTTAGTGGTCCATTAGCATACATCACAATTTTTTACATATTCATAGGCATCTGCCCAAAGTTTTGGCCACCAGTAGCCTGCGAGGAGGATTTTCTTGCTGTGGCTTCCCCTTGGAATTGTCCTGCTGCAATGGTTTCATGGACTTCACTCAGAATTGGCATGATCTCATGAAGCATTACACATCTTCTTAAAACTTGGTCTTTGTCCATCTTGTACAGTTGTCCTGCAATGAGTTGATAGGACGCAGTTTTAAAAGTAGTTTTCTAGCATCCACTGCTTTTATTTCAGGGGGTGGTCTTCCTACCATTAAGTATCCAATAATATCTCCACACCAATCTGGAACAGCATCTATCTGAAATAGTGTGGCATCTGGCAAGTCATCTTCTACTCCAGTGACTTCTTCTCCTGACTTGAAAGGGCTTCTCTTTCTGTGGTGATATAGTTTCATTGAGTTGTCGACTAGTGAAGTAGAATGGGTAGTCTTTCTTATGTTCACCAAAGTTGACAAAGCACACTCCCAATTGCATACTTGGATCCATCAATATGAACAGGAAAATCAATATCCCAATTGGGAGATATAAGGATCGATGCAGTGATTAGAAGCCACTTTAAGAGCTCAAAGGCTTGGTCGCATTCTTCTGTCCATAAGAATTCAACTAATAATTTGTAAAGTAGCCTGGCTATCATGACATACCGCAAGATAAATCTTCTATAATAGCCGACATGTCCCATAAATACCTATACACCTTTGGAATTTATAGAAGAATGCAATTCCATGATAATTTTGATTTTGTCCATGTCAGTAGTTACAATCCCATGTTAAGAAATTATGTTTCCCAAAACAACTCCGTGGGTGATCATGAACTGGCATTTTGTTGGATTTAGGGAGATGCCATACTCCCTGCATTTGATTAGAACTGCTTCAAGACATTTGAAGTGGTCTTTTTTGTTCGAGTGGATAGACAAATCATCCAAGAACACTTGTAAGAACTTATTTGCAAATGACTTGAAAGCTGTAAACATGACTCGTTGGAATGTAGCAGGGCCATTACAAAGGCCGAATGGCATGACTCTATAGGCAAAAATACCCCATTCTATGGCAAATTCTATTTTTGATTGGTCTTTAGAAGCAAGTTGCAATAAGTTGTAGCCAATGAAGCCATCTAAGAAGCTATATATCTTGGAGCCACCTTTTCCAACACTGTTTCTACTAAGGGTAGGGAATATTGGTCCCTAATTGTGGCGACATTCACATTCTTTAAGTTTACGCATATTCTGAGCTTCTTGTTGCGTTTAGACATGATGATGATGATGGGTGAAACACAATCACTGTGCTCAATCTCATAGATGAATCCGGCATCTAAGAGTTTTTCCAGCTCGTCATAAACCATGGTGCCATATTTAGGATTTGTTCAATAAGGTCCACATACCTTAGGGTGGGCACCTTTCCTTATAGGTATTGTGTGTACTGCCACGTCTGATGAAATTTCTTTCATCTCTTTGTATAACCATGCTAGGCAGTCATGGTGTTCCATTAGGAGTGCTTTGAGCGTGGTTTCATCTTCCTGTCAAAGCTGTTTCTCAATGAAAATCAGTTTTTCTTCCTCCCCTTCAAGGGCGAGGTTTATTGTGCGAGTTTTTTTTTATCCCTCATAGATTGGAGTTTCTCCAATGCTATCGGTTTCTTGAACTTCAGATTCTCTTAGTGGTCTTGGCATTGCTATGGGGACACTACCACTTGTGTAATTCTTGAAATATTCCAACACTTCTCAAAGATTAGCCTTTGATGGTGTTGAACTAGCCTGACATGTGCTATGGGTATTGGGTGGCATAGTATCATTAACCAATTTGTTAGGCTCATTGTGACTTTCTTTTTCAAAAGTCTCTTGATCAATTTTCATTCACACATGTGGCTTATACTTTTGAAACTTCTAACGTTAGGAACTATGGGGTAACTTTTCCACTAGTAAGGTGTTCCCAAGTAAGGGTTCATTTGTTGTGCATACTTCTTCCAGTCCCTCAAGGGACCATTCAAGAGGAGGTGGCTCAGAGAAGCTAGCTTTGCAAGATATAATTCGATGATCCTTGTTTGGACTCGTTCGAATTCATTTAAGTATTCGGCCTTGGCTTTTCTGCGATTTCCTCCTTCATCTTTCTTACGAGATCTTCTGCTGTTATTCAACTTTAGAGGTTCAATTTTTGGAAGCTTGACTCCCATTAGAGCATGCAGAATGGCTAAATCATTGTCATAGACTTGATCTTCAATTTAAGCATTCTCAGCCTCAGTTTCGAGATCTCAAGGAAAATATGAGTCATCATTGGTATGGGTACCTTCTTCAAGTTCATTATCCCACTCGAGGTCGATCATAAAGAATGGCACCTCTAGATCGATTGGTTCTTCATGTGTGAGTTAAGGATCTACTTATATCACCTTAGCATATATCTGCTGCGAGAAGATAGAGTCTAATGAATGGTAGTTGTCAATGGTTGCCAATGTTTGTATCCAATTATTGACATTTCTTTGTGTATCACCTGCTATGGCATGCTGGCAAGGGAGCTGATTTGCTTGAGATCGTCGTTGAAGAGGTTTCATCCAATGCTCTAGGCACAATTGGTTTAATCGCTCCTGTCCCCACATTTACTTTGACTGGGGTGTCGTGATTTTAGATTGTTAGTCTATCAGTTCCCCAATCATGGAGGACTGATGCTTTCAGCAACCAAGGACGTCCCAGTAAGATTTGAGAGGATTTCTTGGAGAGATCCAAGATTGTGAATTGAAGGGAAAAGCAGACTCCTATGACTTTTGTTGACACGCCATTC
The DNA here is from genome assembly GCF_047967505.1 of Dipteris shenzhenensis. Classification (NCBI taxonomy): domain Eukaryota; kingdom Viridiplantae; phylum Streptophyta; class Polypodiopsida; order Gleicheniales; family Dipteridaceae; genus Dipteris; species Dipteris shenzhenensis. Next base: position 29,747,459 of record NC_141626.1, read on the forward strand.
ACCATTCCCAAGGATTTTGCCTGTGAATCATCGATAATTCATATGTTGAAATTTACCTTTTGCATTCATCATAAAGCTCCTTTGATAGAACATTTACACCTACTCCACCATCCACTATGGCTTGGACTTCATTATATGCCTTGTAAATCAAAGGCATAGTAATGTTGCGTATGTCATCTCTCTCACCCATCCGCATAGGGATATCTTCGATGTCTTCCATAGGTAGAGGGGAATTTGCTAGTTCAATCCATTTCTGTAAGTGTGCATGATAGGGTCAAGAGTACTATATCTCTCATCACAAGTCTCCCAAGTGTATCCTTCAAGGCTGCCAACATTCTTTTCCGCAATACCATGCCCAAGATTCTACCTACAAATCCGATGGAGAGGTGTGCCGACTCACCTAGCACCATCACAACAAAAATGAAAGCTAATACAATACATTTTTGATGTGGAAGCCAGGCTTCAAGGCTGGCACACAGTTGTTATCCTTGTCACTCAATCTAGATTAGCATTGATAAAATCTTGGCATTTTCAAGGCAGTCGGCATTTGTAAATTTTATCAAGTGCTTATACAAGTAATTCTCATGAAATCTACATCCATACGGGGGATTAAGATGAAGCATGTCTAAAAATATACTGAATTAGATAACATGCTTTTGACTATCCCAAATTAGAGGGTGTTATAAGCAAATGGTAATCAATTTTACAAAGGACTCCCTTCTCAAGTAGTGACGGAAATTTGTGGACAGCCATATTCTTTCGATACATAAGGAATCGCATTATGACTTGAACTGAGAAGTTGCAAATCTATGGACAAGCTATAATTTTCCTTTTGGAAGCATATCGATCAGACATTTGTAACAAAAGTTATACCTTCTACAAAACAGCTAAAAGTTGCTGTGTTTTGCTACAGCCAGTAAATTACTATGCGCTCAGATATTGACGGAAATTTGTGGACAGCCATATTGCAAGCTACATATCTTCTGATACATAAGGAATCGCATTCTACTTTGAACTGAGAAGTTTCAGATCTTTAGACAAGCTATAATTTTTATTTTGGGAGTGTATCAATCAGACATTTGTAGCAGAAGTTATACTCTCTACAAAATAGCTAAAAGTTACCTTTGTTACAGCCAGTAAATTACTGCAATTAGCCAGTTCACAAAAAGTAGAGTGTAAACAATGAAACCGACTAAAGAGAATTCGTGCTTGCTCTAGCATCTTTTCTCTTTCATCTATAGTAAAGCAAAAGATTATGAGAAACATAACCAATACACAGACAAAAAACTCCCTATAGCAAAATGATTTTCCAATAAAACCTTTCTTCCTACATTATTCCAAAGGAATCCTTGGAGTAAATAAAAAAAGAAATCCGTCAATGCCATCTTTATTCATACACTCTTCTTTGCCATCTTTATTTATACACTCTTCTTTCCATCCAAAGGTAGGCAACTACCCGGAATTCCAACCCCTAAATGTAGGCTAGGCACGGAAATTTAAGTAGCAATGATAATGAAATAGCATGTTCCAAATAGCAATGATAATGAATAAGCATGTTCCAAAGAGATCAACAACTTGGACAAGATGAAAAATCTCTCCTCTTATTTTAAGAAATCATACTATGATTGGAAGTAAAACTTTCCTCCCCTTATATATAATGTCCAAAACTAAATGTCCAATCCCTACCAAGGCATAATCTCTCATCTTGGGGGCTCTTTCCCTTATATGGATTAGTAGCTCCAAAGAAAATGAAGTGTTGTTCAAGTAGTGAATTTCCTACAGGGTCCCTCTACAAATTGCGAGAGAAATTTGGGCTTATAGTAGAATAGCATCCAAGATAGGCCGATCCATAAGAAGTGAGAGGGATTAAAAGATGGAGGATGGTAAGACCATAATCATATATCCTCCCCAAACATCTATCATAACACATAATCATACATTCTTTGGTCTTATCATAACTAGAGCAAGCCTTTTAGATTTCAATCGTCTATGTCTTTGCTAAACCAAGTCAGAGAAATGCTTATGAAATACCCGGTCTTAAAGTAAAGCTAGCCTGGGGTAGAACCCGAAGGATCTCTACATGCATACCCTTCTCTACATGGTCCTGTGCGTGCTACCAAATCCTATTGGTCTTTGGTAGGAATTCTTCACATCTGAAGCCTATATGCGCTCTGTAGTCAAAGTAAGGTGAATAAAGAGTTTGCCACATACGGGACAGAGACCCAACCATCACAACTAAATCGCCATCGTGGTAGATCTGGCTACTCTTAGAGCTGTTCACATATATCGAACTCATGCGCAGAAGACTCAGCAAATTATTGCGCTTTCCTTTGAGCATATGAAAATCGTGGGAGTCTTCCATACATATGCAAAGTACGTGATGCTAGAGCTTGCAGACTGCTAGAGAGCTTATCAAAGGCTAACTAATGCCCAGTGGATAAAAAACGGCTAAGAGAAAGCCAAGCAGAAAGGTGAGCTCCAAGGAGAGAAGCTCTTTGTAACAGAATATATAGTATAGAATAGCTCCAAGGAGAGAGCATCCAAGGAGAGAAACTCTTGAGTCTCCGGATTTTGTAGACTAGACCAGAGTATATCCGACAGACATTTCCGTTGATAGGGAAAACAGGGATAGTGGAGACGACGAGCTACTCGCATATACATTCCCGCATCGAACTGCAACTGAAATTGTTATAGGTGGCCCTTTTTAAAAAACTCAGAGCCTCTACAAGGGACGGGAAATCAGGCCCGTATCACTATTCTAATTATCAGTCACAGTAGAATAAGAAGGTTTTTCAAACCTGCGAAGATCTCAGAAAGAGAAGTAGCTTATGCTGAAATTTGCCGAAACAGCGCAGGATCATGGGACTGGCTGGAGCAAGAAAAGATAATCAACGTGAAATCCCAGTTATGAATAGAACAGAGGCGGACCAATATTTATCTGCAGCGAGCATAGTATAGCACTTCTAATGAGCGTCTGCTAGGATCAATTGCTCATCGTTGCTTTTTCCAAGTAAATGTATTTCAGTAAATTGTTAATGCTGGCAAGAGCAAGGGCATCCAAAGTGCATGGAGATGAGCTCCTAAATCTGTGGAATATCTGAAGTTTCATGCTCTCCTTGGAGCTATGTAGAAGCCCTTAGAGTACATTTTTTGAGCCACTACTTCCATATATGCTCCATGGTGGCCCTTCATAATTCTTTTACTTGGCCATACTTGCACCATGCTTCTCCTAAAGTACAAGGACATTTCCCACTTCTCTCCACTTCCCATTTCTCCATCAAATGAACTAAACATTTCGAATAGTCCTTTCTCTTATGTACACTAGTATTATCCTTTTAGGTGTGGCAATGTAGTTCCACTACATATAGTCCCCACACCATCCCATCTCGTGATATCCTTATAGATGTGGCAATACATCTAGTGTCACATCCCGTCTCCATCCCAACAACCATTTCCCGAGAGATGGGGCGAATGGGACAAATACAATGTGAATATGCCTCCTTCGAGAGGCAAATGAAACAATTCAAGTGAACAAATCCCAATGTTTCCAAATACTCTTCCCTGCTCTTCTTGCCTCCATGTAGAGTTCGAAGACCGTAGGTGCCCATACGGTGGCAAATATCAATAATAATACCAAGGGTCATGAGAGTGTTGATCGAGTGCTAAGGCCCCTAAGGAAAGTCTAAATGGATGTCAATTTACACATGCATCTCTAGACTACAAAGATCCCCGAGGGAAGGACACACACACACACACACACACACACACACACACACACACACACACACACACACACACACACACACACACAGAGAGTGTGTGTGTGTGTGTGTATGTGTGTGTGTGTGTGTGTGTGTGTGTGTGTGTGTAAGATTTGATAACACCCCTTTGCATAGTGAAAAGACAAAAGAGTGAAGATAGACTATGGAATAGGACTAATTGCATTAACAGAAAAGTTTGGACAAGTCAATGAATCCCTGTTTATAAAGGAAACCAGCAGTGGGCCATTTTGTAGAAATGACTTTGTGGAAACTGTATAGAAGTTGAGCTTGGATAAGTCCTGGCAAGCATCACTTTTATTGAAGAGGGGAGTCTGCCTACCTACCACCATCCAACAAGAAAAACATGGTGAGAACCAATTAAAACTTAGTTGGGAAGACAAGTGCCATTAACACCCCTCCCTTGTTATCGGGGTCACAATAAAAGTAAACCTTAACCACTGACTTACAAAGCTAGATGAAAAAATTTGAGTGCAAAGTTATATGGAGTAATGGAATGATCAACGGAAGTGTGTAAGATAAAGGAAATGATGTTAAGAGAATTATGCAGGTGATAAAGTGAAGGTACAATGAAGAAAAGGATATAGACATTTCCAAAAAAACCTGAGAAATTAAGCTTAAAGGACAAAAATTATAGTCATGAGCACATAGAAGGTAGGGAGGGAAGGAAAAATATTAGGAGAGACTCTTTAGAAGAAATTAGGCTATATAGGTTTAAAAAGGTTAATAAGGGATATGATAAAATTTAAAAATTTTACAATATTAGGTAAGGAAAAAATGGAAAAGAAGGGAGAAACAGTTATAAGGGGATAAGGTTTAGAAGTAATCTTAAATAAAAACTAAGCCTTATAAAAAGTAAAATTAACTTTTACAAAGTGTAAAGTAATTAGAATCACAAAAAGGAATAAGGCAAAAAAGGTGGAGATCTTTGCCTGAAAGGATAGAGTATAAAAGGAATACAAGGTTTGGCAAAGAGGAAAGGGGGAAAAATGGTAGAAGTAGGAAAAGACAAAGGAAAAATAGATTAAAAGAGAAAATATAAAAAGGAAAGCAATAGGGGTTTAGAAGAGTCTGATAGGGGCAAAAAGCCTGATTAACAATAATTAATGAAAAAGAGGAAGGAAGGTACCTGAGTTTCACGTTTTGAGGGTGTTGATGAAGGGTACTGTTAAGGTCGAGGTCCGAGGAGGGGTATTATGGTGGATCGTGGCAGTCTATAGAGAGCTGGGCTATGGGCTAGTGATGCTAGTCCTCGTTCACAGCAGTAGAGAACTATCACGATGTGGCCAAACTCCACAGGGAAGTTTGGAAGTGGGGCAGCCGAGGCTAAATAGTGAGGCAGTCGAGGCTTGTAAAGGAGAAGAGGTAATGTAGGCTAAGCAAAGGAGGTAACGGTTAACTAGGTAGCCAAGGGGATTAAACAAGGAGGCGGGGTGAAGGGGCCATGGGGGATTAAATAAAGAGGCAACGAGAGTGTTTAGAGGAGGGCACAGTCAATGAGGGCGCCTTGGGGAGGGAGAACCAAAGCACCAGAGGTAGACTGTAGAGGCATGTGGGGATTAAACAAGGAGGCGACGGGTGAGCAAATTGCGAGAGGCGTGTGTGTACCAAAGAGCATAGGGGAGAGTAAATTAGCAGAAGGGGGGGGGGGGGGGGGGGGATGACTTAGAAGGGGTGAGGTAATTTATAGGTAACAGAATTTGTTAATCGAGGATTGTTATACAAAGGTTTAGGAAAAATAGAAAATAAAAAATTAAAATTTAAAGAATAGAAATAAAAGAATTTAGGAATAGAGAACAAAAGGGAAAATTAGGAATTATCTAGGAAAGTTTGCAAAAAAAATCTAGGACACAAGAAATAATTAGGGAAAATATATTAGGAAATAAATAGGGGGAAATATATTAGGAAATAAATAAGGAAAAAATAGGGAAAAGAAAATAAGAAATAATATTAGAAATTAAGAAAGAAGGGAAAAATATATTAGGAAATAATTAGGGGAAGATATGGGAAAGAAAATAAGAAAAAATATTAAAAATTAAGAAAGAAGGAAAAACTATATTAAAAAGGTATAAATTAGTAAAATAGAAACAAATATAAAAGGAAAACTAAGAAATAAAAATAGGAGATAGTGAAGATAAGTAGATCACTAAGTAGAGAATAAGGAAGATAAGAAAATTAAAAAATAGAAAAAATTAAGGAACTAAAGTGGAAAATTTGGAAGAGAGAGAGAGAGAGAGAGAGAGAGAGAGAGAGAGAGAGTAGGGAAAAATAGGGAAATTTTAAGAAAATTTTAGAAAACTATTTAGGAAAAATGTAAAAAGTAAAGAAATTTAGAAACAATGGAAATAATAGGGAGAATTAGGAAATAATTAGCAGAATTAGGAAAACATATAGGAAGAACTAGGGGAAAATAGGGGAGAATAGAAAAAATTAGGAGAAATACATAGAGCCACACGACATGAAGAAGAATGCACAAAGATTTTGTAGCCACGTCATCTTAAGGTCTTTAAACCGTTGAAAAAAAGCCACATCATCCAGTAATATTTACCCCCCTCTTCCCAAGGTTAAAGGCATTATATTCTTCAAATGTCCCAAGGCCCCTCTAAAGCTTCTTTCCTTTCCAAAAGTCCCAATTTTTTTAGGCTTGCATATTTCAAAGTGAAGAAGAGACTTTGGAGATCGAGATCGAGGGAAACAAAAGAGCAAAGGCAAGAATGGAATCAAAGGAAAGTGTATTGATTTTGAAGATAAATCCAAAACCTAGAACAGATTCCAGGAAAGTGGCCCATCACATTTTTCTCTCGATAAAGACTTTTTCTTTATAATATCTGAAAATTTCTCACTTTTAAAATGACAAGTCAAGAAAGAGATGAGATGATAAGGGAGAGAGAGAAAAGGGCTAGAAAAGTAAAAGTGATAAGTGAAGAAGAAACAAACACATAAGGAAGCGCATAACAAAATTCTTGGATTCGATGAATTTGATGCCCAACAACCCAATGCCTATGCCCGAATATATTTTATTAGCTTGGCAATAAATACTTTTCACCATGAAAGCCATTGATATCCAATTAAAGTCTCATAGTGCGAACATACTTTCTTACATTAGTTGATGCCTGAAAAGATACAAAATGTCCTCCTACATTTGTATAGATATTTTGACAATCCTTAATAACTTGGCTAAATTCTTTACATTCACCAACTTGTGAATCAATTCTCTTCTAGGTCACAATAATATGTATTTGTTGGACATCGACTCACATACAAATGTTCTTCTCAACTGTACATGAGTTCCAATCTCCAATCATGAGCGTGAAGCACACCAATATCTATAACATTCAAAATTCTACCTTTCCATGTTTTATAATATGTTGTATCATGCCTAAGGTTGTGGCCACAAGTGGGTTTGTGCATACAAAATATCTACCACAATGACTAAATCTAACCTTGCAATTAAATTCAATGCCAAATTTGAAGAAGGTTTGTCACAAACTAGATAGGAATCATACGCTTGTTGCATACCATCCATCCCAGACATTGGGGTTGTGCATACAAAGTATCACTAGAGTGACTTAATCTAACCTTGCAATTTTTTTCAATGCTGAATTTGAAGTAGGATTTGTTTTGAACTAGTTATAGGGATCATATCCTTGTTGCATATCATCCATCACACTCATGTTAACATTATATTAACAAAAATTGGCAATAGTTCAAATAAAAAATTTCAATTATACTAACAAGGCAACTCATCCACACAGTGATGTTCATATGCTTTTGTAATGTGCTTAGCAATTATAAAAAACAAGCATGAGTTTTTAAACTTTCCTTGTTAAAATATTATCCTTGATGTAGGTGAACCTTGACCTCCTTAAGTTCATTGGGAAGCTCCAGCCTGTTTCCTACACTAGATTGTTAGTTACACAATCGAGTCTATTTTCAAGCTTGCACTCTTTTGGTTAATTGGATAATTGCTACAAAGCAACTATAGTCCACATTCAAGTGTATCTTTTCACCATTAGTTGCCATTTTCATGAGTACTTTTTAATCCTCTGTCCACATTTGACCTTCAATGATCCTTAATGGTAAATCTTGAATCCACCATGGACTTTTAGCAGAAATGTTGACACAATTTTTCCTCTAGTGCAATGCAAAGTGAGGAACAAACTTGTGTAGCATTAACCATAATAGAGTGGCAGTGGCTGCCTTGCATTGAGATGGTCAACATAGCTTGGAGATAACAATGGTATGTCTTCATGCCAATAGCTATATTGAGGATTGAGATGCTCACTATAGCTTGGAGATAACAATGGTGTGTCTTCATGCCAAATGTGTAAGTAAATGCCAAGAGCCAGGATCATGAGACCTAAAGAAGACCATCTACGAGCACACTCTTAGTAACTACTTCACCAACTCTCAATAGCCTACCAACTCCAACACTAACTCTTAGGTATCTACCAACTCTCGCTCTCACATATGCATGCATACACTTAGGTGTTAATTGATGAGGATATCTAATATAATGGTTCTCTATTTAAACCATTGCCTTGATCTCTGTTCTTAGCCATAATCAACCTTTTCTAAAAAGACTTGGATTACAAATGAGTGAGTTGTTCAATTGTGTGTGGCACTACACACAATTAAAGGGCAATGTGTTGTTAGGGTCTGTGGGGTTAAAGGTCACTGTGCCTTAACCCCAATTATGTACAATACTCAAACACATATATAAATGAATGAAAAAGAAGATTAGGGTGCACCAAAACTTGTGTGGCTCTCTGTCTCTCTCTCTCCTTCTTCCGTTCTTGCTTCCGTTGAGAGCACTCTCAACTGGTATCAGAGCTCGGGTGATCTTGCTGAGCGTGCGTGAATACTTGGAAGCTCAGCAACTCTGTGGGAGGAAGGAGAAGCTTTGTGGGAAGCTTTATGGGTGACTTTACTTGCATCCGAGTGTGCAGAGACCTTGGAGGAACCTTTGGAAAAGTCACTTTGGCTTTGCGAAGTGGTTTTGAGAGCCTGTTAAGAGCTTTCAAAGAAAAAGTCGTTTTTTGAGCTTTTCCCTGTTTCGTTCGATGACAGAGACTCCGTATTGACTTGTGGAGGCAACTATTGCTTGCTTTTGGTGTCCACATTACTTCAAGAGCTTGGAAACACCTTCATTCTTGAATCTGAGATCATTTCAGTGGATTTCTGTCTCACTGTGTCAATTCCTGCGTTTTTTGCCCGGGTGTTGGAACTCATGTTTGGAGCAACCATTTGCAGATCTGTCAGTTCCAGTGGACTCAGGAGGTCCTAAAACTTCTATGTTGCTCATCATTCGCACTCCGGTGGAGTTTACCGATAGCTCTGTTTCCAAAAACGTTTTTCAGTCCGTGTGTTGGACCCAGTGATTGAGACCACGGTTTCCAAAACCGTCTGTCCCATTGCGTTCCGGACGCCCAAAAACCCCTACCTGTCAGTTCTTGCGCGATTCGGTGGAGGATTTTCAGAGTTATAAATCTCTGTGTATTCGATTTCGTCTCTCTGTTATGCATTTTTCATTCTAAGGTTTTGAAACCTTAGATTTATGCCACATGGCAGTGGATAAGTTGACTCCCATTTCTCACTCATCGGTTGGGATTTTGGAGTTCTGGCAGAAGAGAGATATTTGCAGATTTTCTTGCTGATTCCGATTATGCAATGGCGCCCATGTTTTGAGGCATCTCAGGTTCTATTTTCAGTAGCGCTCATTACCGTGAGACTATGATTTCTTGAGCATACCTTATGCAGATCACTCTGGTTGCAGTTTGAGCAGTGTGCGCTCATTCGTGGTATGCATTGGGTTGCAGTGGATGATTTATAGGCCATTTGGATGCATTGCGATCCTTGTTGGATGCGCTGATAGGCCCAAATTGCCTTGTGGGATGCTATTTTTTATGGACGCTTTGCACATGGATGCAATTTTATGATGAGGGACAGCTTTGACACATTGCAGGTGATGCACTGATAGTGCTATGCTCTCTTGGATGAGACATTATTGATGCATATGCCAGTGGACAGTGTTTATGCTTGAGTCATTTGGCACTTATTGGCATTTTCTTTTGGGCCAGATTTGCTCATATGGATGCATAGTATATGCACATGACTCAGATGCCTTGAGTTTTGAGTTTTTGGTGATATTTCACTCTATTGTGGCATACACATTTGGGTGCACCTAGTATTTGGTGTGATTCTCTCTTGCAGGTACTAGCATTTGGGATTTTGTTTCATTTGCATCATGGCATCCTCTTCCACGTCTGAAAAGGAGTTTTTCAGCATTAAAAAGTTTGATGGGACAAACTTTTCTTTGTGGAAAGAACAGATAAGGGATGTGCTTATTCAAAAGAAGCAGATTAAACCCTTGGCAGGGATTGAAGCTAAGCCTGCAAATATGTCTGAGGATGATTGGAATGAGTTGGATGCATTAGCAAAGTCTACTATTAGACTTCATCTTGCAGAGTCAGTTTATTTCACAGTAGTAAATGAGCAGACTACGGAAGATTTGTGGAAGAAACTGTGTGCCACTTATGAAAAGGAAACTGCCTCTAATAAAGTTTACCTCATGAAGAGGTTGTTTGAGCTGCAAATGAAGGAAGGGGTCTCCATTGCTTCTCACTTGAATGAATTCAATATTATTTTCAGCCAGCTTCAGGCTCAGAAGATGAATTTTGATGCGGAGACTAAGGAAATATTTCTCTTATGTTCATTGCCATCCTCATGGGATACCTTCCGCGTACAGCTGTCAGTAACTCTGCACCTGGTGGAGTACTGAAATTTGATGATGTTGTGGGTAGCTTGTTGGCCGAGGAGATTAGACGGAAGTCTATGGATGGCAACAAGCAGGATGCAGCCTTAAATGTGCAAAGGGGCAGATCACAGTTCAGGGGGAAGTCCCAAGAAAGAGGAAGTCTCGTAGCAAATCCAGGGCACGGAACATTGAGTGTTACCATTGTGGCAAGAAGGGCCATATGAAAAAGGATTGCTACAAGCTGAAAAGAGAGCAAAAGGATAAGAAAAAGAATGCAAATTGGGGTGCAAATCAAAAGGAAGAGAGTCCAAGGGAGGACAAAGGAAAAGTGAAGATCGAGGAGATCAATGCAGTCACACGTGATAGTGACAATGATGTTCTCTTCATGTCTACTTTATCTGCAGAGTTGCTTACCACTTCAGATGATGCATATTCCCAGGATTGGATTTTGGATTCTGGTGCTTCATTCCATGTTACTCCCCATAGGGAATGGTTCTCCACTTATGATAGTGGAAAGACAGGTTGTGTGCATCTTGGAAATGACTATGCATGTGACATAGTGGGAGCAGGTGACATAAAGTTTTCTTTTGCAAATGGATCTGCATTTGTTTTGAAACATGTGAGACATGTGCCTAAGTTGACCAAGAGTCTTATTTCAGTGGGTCAACTAGATGATGCTGGTTTTCACACCACTTTTGGCTTTCAGAGTTGGAAAATTCAAAAGGGCTCTATGCTTTTGGCCAGGGGTGCCAAGTGTGGGACTTTGTATCCCTTACATGTATCAGGGGTATTTGATCATGTTGTTGCAATAACCGAGCAGCCAAGCACTTCTTTGTGGCATTGCAGGTTGGGGCACATGAGCCAGAATGGAATGAAACTCTTATGCCGTTTGGGTTATGTACCGCATTTGAGTTTCTCTGATTTTGAATTTTGTGAGCATTGTCTCTATGGGAAGCAGACTAAATCAGCCCATAAAAGAAGGGGAAAGAAAGAGTTTGAAATGCTTGATTTGGTGCATTCAGACGTATGTGGTCCCATGCCTACACGGTTATTAGGCGGGGCCGAATACTATGTGACATTCATTGATGATGCAACTAGGAAAGTGTGGGCTTATGCTATAGCTCTCTCTCATGACTTTCAGCATTTCTGTGATACACGTGGGATTAAGAGGGAGCTCACACCCCCTCGTACTCCAGAGCAAAATCCAGTTGCAGAAAAGATGAATCGTACCATTCAAGAAAGGTTGCAATGCATGCTTTCCAATGCAAGTCTTTCTGGTGGTTTTTGGGCTGAGGCAATGAAGACTGCAGTGCATGTGATCAATAGATCACCTAGTAAGAGTTTGGATGGTGGTATTCCTGAAGAGGCATGGAGTGGCAAGAAGCCCTCTTACTCTCATTTGCGTATATTTGGGTGTGAGGCATATGCACATGTGCCAAAAGAGCTTCGAAAGAAGCTAGATCCTAAGTCTAGGAAATGCATCTTTCTAGGTTATGGTGAAAGTGGAGAGATGGGCTATCGTCTCTGGGATCCAGAAGCAAAGAAGATCATACGCAGCCATGATGTGGTCTTCAATGAGAAGAAGATGCATAAGGCACCCATGAGGGATGTGGAAATGAGGAGAATCACTTTCCAGGATGTGAATCCACCTACATATGTTGATAGACAGCAAGCTGTCCATGCACCAAATGTGCAAGAAATGGTGCCACCAAGTACTCCCACAGGTATACAATCAAGGGTAGATGATGGATCATCTATTGGTGGAAATGATGAGCCAAATGTGGCTGATATGCAAGTGGGACAGCAAGCTGAAATGCCATTGAGAAGATCATCTAGAGTGTCTAGACCGCCTGATAGGTTTGTTCCAGGGGTAGACTATGTGATGCTTACTAATTGCGGGGAGCCTTCTTGCTACAAAGAGGCTATGATGCGTGAGGATCAACGCAAGTGGGAGTATGCTATGCAATCAGAGATGAGTTCACTTATGAAGAATAAGACTTGGGACTTGGTTTCTTTGCCACATGGAAAGAAAGCATTGCCATGTAAATGGGTCTACAAAATGAAGGTCACAGGTGATGATGTGCCTAAGTACAAGGCCCGTTTGGTTGCTAAAGGGTTCAAGCAAGAGAAGGGTGTGGACTTTGATGAGATATTCTCTCCGGTTGTGAAGATGACCACACTTAGATGCATGCTTGGACTAGTGGCAGTAGAGGATATGGAGCTTATGCAAATGGATGTCAAGACAGCTTTCTTGCATGGGGATTTGCATGAGGAAATTTACATGGTGCAGCCGGAAGGCTTTGAAGAAAAGGGCAAAGAGCATTTAGTTTGCAAACTGAAGAAGAGTCTCTATGGTCTTAAGCAAGCACCTAGAGAATGGTATCAGAAGTTTGATGCTTTCATTCGGTCCCAGGGTTTTAGAAGGAGTTAAATTGATCACTGCCTCTACACTAAAAGGGCTAAGGATAATAGCCTGATAATCCTGGCACTATATGTGGATGATATGCTATTGGCTAGCAAGAAACTTATGAGCTAGATGCATTAAAGGCCAAGTTGCATGAGGCCTTTGATATGAAGGATTTGGGACTTGCAGGTCATATTCTTGGTATGCGCATCACGCGTGATCGGAGTAGGAAACTCCTTTGGCTTTCACAAAAAGAGAATGTTACAAAAGTATTGCAGCGTTTCAATATGGAGGGGGGGAAGGCAGTGAGTACTCCATTGCCTCCATATGTGAAACTGAGTCATACAGATAGTCCCAAATCAGATGAGGAAAGGGCCATGATGGCCAAGGTTCCTTATGCATCAGCAGTTGGGAGTCTTATGTATGCTATGATAGCTACTAGACCAGACATTGCATTTGCAGTGGGAGTTGTTAGCCGATATATGGCTAATCCAGGAAAGAGGCATTGGGAGGCAGTTAAGTGCATCATGAGGTACATGAAGGGTACCAAGGAGATGTGCATTTGCTTTGGTAAAGGAGACATGCGTGTACTTGGGTACACAGATTCAGACTATGCAGGGCATGTGGATAGTAGGAGATCCACTTCTGGTTATGTGTTCACCTTTGCAGGTGGTGCAGCGTCGTGGATGTCTCGCGCACAGAAGTGCGTTGCTTTGTCTACCACAGAGGCTGAGTATGTTGCAGCCACAGAGGGTTGCAAGGAGGCTATATGGCTTGATCGGCTAGTGGGAGATTTGGGGATTCATACAGGTGTACCGACATTGCATAGTGATTCCATGAGTGCTATTCAGCTAGCACGGAATCCGGTCTTTCATGCAAAGACCAAACACATTGAGGTCAGGTATCATTTCATCAGGGAGGTACTTGAGGACAAGCGCATAGAGCTTGTCAAGGTTCATACAGATGATAACCCTGCAGATATGCTGACGAAGAGTCTACCTAGTCAGCGGTTTGAGTATTGTCGTGTATTGATGGGCATTGGATAGTATGCTCACTGGTTGTTCTCCCTTAAAGGCACATTGTCCTTTAAGTGGGAGGTTGTGGGGTTAAAGGTCACTGTGCCTTAACCCCAATTATGTACAATACTCAAACACATATATAAATGAATGAAAAAGAAGATTAGGGTGGTTCTGCACCCACCAAAACTTGTGTGGCTCTCTGTCTCTCTCTCTCCTTCTTCCGTTCTTGCTTCCGTTGAGAGCACTCTCAGGGTCCAAGAATCTTTAGGGTCAAGGAAGGGTTAAGTAATATAGATGGTTTGAATTCATTTGATCAACGCCCATTGCCTCTACTTCGTGTCCCTCCACTTAGATTCATATCATTCTTTCTTATCATGTTTATTAGGAGAGGGACACATAGAAACAATTTCTCTTATTATTCCACCTCAAAGTGATTAACCACCAAGACTATCACCTTTTCTACAACATATCTGATGCTAAAATAGCTATTATTGTGTGCAGCGTTGCACACAATAGAGGGAGGCCACATTGCTTGGTTCTATCTCCTTTTGCACTAGCTACATGATGTTGCCCTCCCCACCACCACCACGCCATTCTCTAAGTCTACCTTGTTCACCTGCTCGCCTTCTCCAAGATCTCCTTCTTGCTCAATACTCATACATTTTTGCATCCTTATCAGCCCTTTCACCTCCTTTGGATCCTCCCCTTCCACACTCACCACACACTCTTTTAGGGGATTTGAAAATGTGGGCAACGTCTATCCCATTTTCTTGCCACATGCATACAAGACTAGATGAAAGCTTGCAACATGGAAACCACTAGACAAAGTTTAAGGGTAGTCCCATAACTGTGTGCAGTGCCGCACACCGTGGAGGAAGGGGAATAAAGATCACCTATCTCACTACACACTCCACTGTCTCATTCCATAGTAGCAGCCATCGGCTTTCCTACATCTTCTCAGGTGCCCTCATTACCCTCTCCCTCAGTCCCAAGTCCTCCCTTCTCCCCCTCCCACCCCCTCCCCTCTGCATGGAGCTCAAACAACATATCATCATTTCCCTTGGCAAGATCACTTACTATGACACCCAACAGATCATCATTAAGGACTTTGTGAAGATTGTCATTGAGACCATCTCCCCCAATAGCTTGTCCATCTCCTTGTCCCTTTAATTGTGTGTGCACCGCCCCACATAGTCAAAGGGCATCATGGAAACAACTGAAGGTCCAATTCAAGTTTCTCCATGTGGGAAGTGGGTTGCTTCCATTCCACGTAGAGAGAAGGATCTCATTAAGGTTGGCTAGTACAACTGGTATAATCTATAGAGTGTAAACGTCCAAGCTCACCTTCTTCCTACATCTACAGGAAACTACAAATAACAATAGAAGAATTCTCTTGAATTCAAGATTTTTCATGGAGAATGCTTTCAGATCACATAAATTGTGTGCAGGCTTGGTCAATGTGGTAGATGACAAGAGAAGATAGATTCACAATTGGAAAGGAAGACCATCTAGAAGGGATTGGTTCGCAAAGGTCAGTAGTTGTGTGTCTCCTACCTCCTAAATCTTTTTTAGACAGAAGAGGAGTTTTATCTTTTCCAAGATGGGAGAGTGGGCAGGTAGGTTGCAAACACAAAGGGTGTGGTCGGGCAAGGAGAAGACAAAAGAGGGATTCATTGCAAGAGTAATCAAGATGTTTATTTCCATATGACAAATAGAATACCAAATCATATAAATCTTAAAATATGTCCATATGCAAAATTTAAACAAAAAACTAGATGTCTAACTGAACATCAACACAATCTATGCATATCTTATCATCAATGGTAGCAATCTCTCCTTCTTGTACTAGAGTTGAACGTATTCTAGTTTCCTCAATAGCTTAATGCTCCAGCTCATAAATTCACCAGCTTCATCATGAAGGGGAGGTTGAGGTTTTGATGATGATGCCTACACCCGATCGTTATTAACTACAATTTTTATGTGGCTGAGATAAAAAATCAGGCTTGGAAGATCACAAGCGACTCTCTAAGATAGGCTTGGATGATCATAGGCCATTTCTATGTGGCTAAGATTAAAAATCAAGCTTGGAAGATCATATGTGACTCTCTAAGAGAGGCGACTAGGGAAAAATCTTGTAAAAAAGAGAGGCAATTAGAGAAAAACTTGCAAAAAAACTAATTTTGAACGTGGTTTTGCAGGTCGCTTCTCACCCAAAAAGTATCCTAACCCTAACTTTTTTGCAAATTATGACATTATTTGATGATATCATCGAGCGATGTCATAAAGTTAACCCTAAAGTTGATGACAGCATCGAGTCGTTGTGACATTATTTGATGATATCATCGAGCGATGTCATAAAGTTAACCCTAAATTCGATGACAGCATTGAGTTGTAGTGAATGTTATGATGAAAATCGATGATATCATTAAATTTTTGCATGATTGTGATAGAACTCGATAACAGCATCGAGTTTTGTCATAAGTTATGGTAGATTTCGATAACATCATTGAATTTTGTCATAACAAATATAGAAATAGTAAAACGGCTATAACTTTTGAACCACGACTCCATTTTAAGTGCTTTCTGGCTTAAAATTTAGAGCACAAGTGGCTCTACAATTATGCCTTAGCACTTTATTCAAATTTGAAGCTGAATGCACTCCAAATTTGGGTGCAATGTAAGGGGGTCATTATCTATTACAGAATTCCTTATAGAAGGAAATTCCATCTAATCAACACATATACCCTACAAGCACCAAGCAATAATCCTAGCATAAATATAGCTATAATTGACCATGTTTGAATCATATTATGGCTCATTGCTATTTTGTTTCAACTTATGACATAACTTAATAAAATCATCAACTTCTTTTATGAGCTATGAGTCAGAACAGCATCAACTTTCTTGATGACCTATAGATACCTTTGTCATGGGATGGAGATCAAATTTAAATAGGTGAGGATGCAATACATGCTGGCATCATTCAGGCATTACAAAATACACGCTTAATGAGGAGAGGAGAATATGTAGAGAGTATGATAGGTAGCTTCTTCTTTTATTTTGAATTGCAATCATGTTAACTTTCTTCCTTGTGTGTACATCGGTTTAGTGGAGAATGTGTTCAAGTTTATGTTTTCATGCAAATCCAGTCAAATCAAGAATTCCATTCATCTAGTGTTTTTTTTTTGGACGTAGGATAGGAAGCCATTCTTTTAGAAATGAGTAAAAAATGATATTTTTTAATAGTATAAAAAAGAAATAATATTTCATTTACAAAATAGTTCTCACTTCATCCACAATAGTGTTTAGATCATATGGATAGCGTGTACCATGTATGAATGCTACAGCTACTTTGAAATAGATAAAATGTAATAGAATTAATATTGGTGTTTTTTTATGTATTGCTTGTGAAAAATTGAATGTAGAGGCATATTTGAGCTGGAATTGAAGAATACCCTTTATTCCATTAGGAAATTAGGGAAAGCAAATGACTCATTCTTTGTATCTAATTTTCTATAACATACATTGCAGTGCTCACTTGAGTGGTCCCCTTAACCTTAAGTGACTTTGAACATGTATTACTTTCTGAAGAGGAGAGCTGCAAGGGATGCCGAGTTAAAAAGACATGGTGGGTGTTTATTGTACCACCTCACATGATATATGCTAGCATGTGTTTCATTCACTGTATGCTCTTAACAGTCGGTCTTTTACCTTGGACTTTCATTTATTTGATTGGTAATTCTAGAAATGAAACACATTAAAAGATAATTGAAGATTCTTTCTCATTGCAATAAGATCTCTTGTTAGAGAAGGAAAAGGCCTTAGAAAGGGAGATACATGAGAAAATGCATAGCACAATGGCCAAAAATGATTGTTCAACGATGGCACACTAACAGTTGGTGACAACCAAAACTTTGTAGGATAAAGGCTTTAAATGACATTAGAAAAGTTGCATCACCCCTTGAGGGTTGAGCTATCTAATAACTAGAAGTCTAGTTTACTTTCCTTATCTCATGCTAGCATTGCGATGAGAGCCGAGCATGGAATACCATGAGCTAACAAAGATTATAGAGAATGTGAGGGAAAGGAGAGTATGGGTGCGGAAGGAGGTTTTCTTTGCGTACTTGTAAATCGGAGCAAATGAGCTATTGCTAAACATTTGCATGCAAGATACAATAGGTGGGTGGATTACATTTTATGTCACAAAATACTCACACACACACACACACACACACACACACACGCACGCACGCACGCACAGAGAGGAAAGTGAAAGAAAAGTTGGTGAACCTGAGGAGTAATGTGTGGATTCGTCTTCTATCCGAAATTAAAATGGCGCATGGACAATGATGGCAACAAACTCTTAAGAGAGTTTGGAGAAGAGTGAGTTGTTCTTGCAATTCTTCTTCTCCCCATTTTGCAAGGGAGTGGTTTTGGATATGCTTATTGAAGCAAGTGGGTCCATTGAGGTAGGGGCAAAGGCTAATGTGCACGTTATGGGTGCAGTTTCTAACCAATAGATTATTTATTGGAACTAGAGACATAGAAATGACCCAAGATAATTGTATGTAATGCTAGAATTTAAGATTTGTTCATATAATGATAAGAAATGAAATCTATGCTTACTTGAGACTAATAGAAATTCGATATTATTTTATGGTTGGTTTGCCTATCTATGTATAGTTAGGGATAATGAGCCTTGTACATCCATAGCTTAAGGGATTCCAAAGTTTGGCTAGCCCATTGTTCATGTAGACTTTTGGTAAGACAATCATTTTTCAAAATTATAATTCAAATTCTTACGGAAAGAACTAATATATAATGATACTTAAAGATGTGCATTGCCTTATTACACAAACAATATGGCTAGGCACATGGAGACAAACAATGAACAATATGTGAAAAAGAGATCATCAAAGAAGAGAAGACGACCTTGCATTTACATGGACAATATTACTCCAGAGAAGTTGACATTACAAGCAAGGCTAGGTTAGAAGAACTTACCATACACGAAAAGCCACATCAACCCTCATCAGCCTCATCTTTGCCTCCCTTCCTCTACCCATCAATGGCCAATTCAAACAGCTCTTTTGCCTCCACATCAACTCTCCTTTGGTTGTCGAATTCCTCATCATTAAATAAGGGAGGCATCAATCCACACTTATTCTAAATCAAATTAAGGGGTTGTAAGCCTTCACGTTGAGTGGTATTTTACTATTTACAATAGCACTCTATTGCATTGTATTACAAAATCGTTTCGCTAAACCAATGAGCAATTTTTTTCTCCTATCCTCTCATTTTGAGGTGGATGTCAATGTTTTGAGCAATAAGCAAATGTTTTAAAAGTAATGTGTTTGCAAGAAGCCATACCTCCAATTGATTACTAACCATACCTCCTCTCCCTATTGTTGCATTAGAAAAATGGATGAAGTATTAGACGATTATTTGGATATCCTTCACCTAACTTTGATGGGCTCTAAGTTTATGCATCTTATTCAAGCTTATAAACATCTTGAATTCCAAACTAATGGGCTTGCAGAATTGAAGTACTACTATAGTTTCTTTCATGGCTTTAGCTTTCTTTAGGAAAGGCAACCTTCTATTAATATCTTTTGTTCAAAAATGGAGGGTTGGCGGTCCATGTTGAATGGATATCCTTCACGTATCTTAGATGGGTTTATAGGAGTCTTGAACGCAAAACTAATGGGCTCATAGAATTGATGTAATATTGTGGTTGCTTTCAAGGCACTAGCTTTCTTAACCTTCCATTATTATCTTTTACTCAAAAATGTATTTTGTTACTTTTGTATGAAGGATGCATCAATTGTTAAATGCTAGCCACTAGCTATATGTTTTGAGATTG
Organism: Dipteris shenzhenensis; assembly: GCF_047967505.1. Classification (NCBI taxonomy): domain Eukaryota; kingdom Viridiplantae; phylum Streptophyta; class Polypodiopsida; order Gleicheniales; family Dipteridaceae; genus Dipteris; species Dipteris shenzhenensis. Next base: position 29,767,281 of record NC_141626.1, read on the forward strand.
TGACTGGCGAAAAACTCACGTAACTCTCAAGGAAAAAACTATAAAGTGTCAACCCATTTTCTACTATATATCCCTCCAACACTTTGCGTCCCTACTACTACCTTATATGGAACACTTGCGTATAATCAATACACAAAACAATTGCCTCCAAAACCCAATATGAGTGTATAAGGCCTGAAGGCCTTGACCGTATTACTACCTTACATAAGACAGGTAAGTATAATCGATACACGAAACAATTGCCTCCGAAACCCAAATGAGAAAAATCCCAAAATAAGTGAACCCCAAACCCAAAACCTCGTATTCTAAACATGGAACAAGTGAATCCAAAACCCAAAACCTAAGGTAAGCTCAGAGCCTGAAACTCAACATGAACCTAAAACCCATATGAAAATGAGCCCCGAGTTGGAAACAAGTGAGCCTAAAACCCTAACAAGTAAGCCTCAAACTCTAAAGTAATATGGAAGCAAGGATTCTTGACAAAGATTTTCAAAAAGGACACTATCAACCTTATATTTAACTTGAAGCTATATCCGTTATTTAAGAAATCTTGATATTCATGACCAAGAATGCACTACATACAAAAAGGAGCCGACTTTGAAATACTGAAACATGCAAATAGGGGTGGTAAAACCATAGCTAGGAAATAGGAGAGGCAGGCGAGATACCATAACACTATTCTAAACGCTGTACTAGATGCTTTCAACGTTAAGTTTTAATGAAAAATAAGCTAATAGATAAGATCTCCCATCTCTACGTTGCACACCTAATTTCTGAATCAGCAACTCAGTTTGTAAAAAGGTCTACCAGGTTAACATTTTTACCATACAGCCGTACCATAGAGCCGTCTACAACAAGTTCTCTGACTCAAACAGGAGAACTTTCAGATTCCAAATCCAGCTCTTTTACATATACAATCTAAAAAAGATTGCTTGTCGAATTTAGTACAATGTAAAATTGCATACATACAACAGGATGACTCAAATTGTCTTATGCCAAATACTGCTATTTATGTGCATGCATGCATGATAAGATTTTTTTATTTCTTCCTCAATTCTGCTTGGTAAAACAAAGAACGATAATTCGGGGGTAGGGACTTAAATCTAGACACACTAGACAGTCTAGGAAACAATTTCCCTGCCATGGAAAAGTTGTAACAAAACACAGCAACTAACGATCTAACAACATATATACATGGCTAACAGATTGTGTCTTCAAAAATGCACCCTTGGAAACATTTTTGAAAAAACTGAATCTGACTGCCAAATTCAAGTTCAGATACGATTTTTAATTCATTGATATTTCAATAGTGGCTTCCTTTGAATGGTGACAGGTTTTGACACCCAAGAACGAATTCAACCCCCACCCTCCCAGCCCCCCCAAAAAAAGCATCAACTGCATTCTAACACATATGTAGCCTGAAAGAAATGGCTGCCCCAAGACATATTAATATTTTTAGACTTGACAAGCAGTCAGCATATTTTAGGCAGACACTGCTACCATCCACCAAACTCATAATAAAATCCACAGTTACTTGCGTGCTTCTGCCTTCTTAGCATCTTTTGCTGCACCAAAACATGCACAGAAATCAATTCAGTTGGATTAATAATAAGATTGAAAAGTAACAAACATTCAACTAGAAGCGAAACATTACCAGCCTTCTCTTCCTCTCGCTTCTTTGCAGCTTCTAGCCTCTGCTGCCTTATAAGAGCGAGCCTCTCTGCAAGGTTGCCGAAAAAAATCTTCAGCCAGTTAAGAAAAAAATTCAAAGAGACCACATCATTTGGTCTCAGTTGATAGAACATTACACTTCATGTGACAATCTTTTCAATGGGAAGCTCACTGCCTCCTCCCACCCACGCACCCCACCCCCTCTCCCTGCGTGTGCTGTGAATCAGCTTGGAAGGTGGGTAAGGTAGAGGCACCGGCAAGGCCCATGGTCAGATAAATCCACCCTCATGAGCATGAGGGCGACGCTGAAGGGCACCACAATTTTCTCCTACAGCAAGAGCATAGGAGGGAAGGGATGGTGCGTTATGACGAGAGAAATGGGCAGCCTACAGACACGGGAAGGTGATTATCAGAGAGAGGGCAGAAAGAGGAGAGGGGGAAGAAGGAGAGGGGGAGAAGGAAGAAGGGGAATTATGACAGTCACAAAGCAAGCTGAGAATGGCTGTGTGGAATTGTAATGGTACCCTTTGGTCTGACCCGATGGGCTTCTTGGAGACATACAAAGATAGATATATTATCTTCTACAGCGAGACACATGAGAGCCCAAAGAGTGTTGGAAAGGTCACCTCCCCATCTGTAAGCCCCCATATGAGGAGAGCATTGGGGGGGTGAACCTAGGGTTTGAGTGTCTGTCACATGGGCATCTGATTGGATGCCATGTGGGCAAGAATCAAAGAGATGGAGGGTACCTGGAGCTAGGATGGATCTGCAGCAGCAAAAGGCGAAGCAGTAGCCAACACAAGGAACCCGGAATAAAAAGCGAGCACATGGCGCTGACATCTACACGGTGTACGGCTTTGTACGGAACTGGGAGAGGGCCTGGCAGAGGCACAGTTATGGCAGGGGGGTTTCCATTTTCCGAGCAAAGACCCCCGAGCGACGAGCAGACAAAAGGTAGGAGGGGTCAAAATATTTAGGCTCAAGTCATTTTTGGGGAGCAAAAAAATCCAAATTATTTCAAGGAATATGTAAGTAAATATGAAATACTAATAAATAGATACAGATATAAATATACCTTTATATAATATACACATATAATGTCCAAGTGGTGACTTATTTTATCACTTTCAAAAATCCTTTCTCTTCCTTTCACCATTGGTTGGATCATGAAATTTTGAGCAAATATCCTCTTTATAGTTCCTCAGGATGACCTAAGAAAATAATATAATACTTTTTTAATAGACCCTCTAAGTGTATTGTTCCAGAGGAATATGGTTTGAAGAGCTTGCCCCCCAACCCTATTCCGCCAGCGGAATACCCTTGGAGAGCCTACGCAGAAGGGGTCATAACTTTTGCTCCTTATCTCAAATTGAGGAGCTGTAAAAAGAAAAAATGTTCAAAATTTCATGATCTATGCAATGGTAGGCTTAAAATTATACTTTTGATAGTTATAAAAGATAAAAAGTAAAAATTTCAAGATGTATATGAGAGTTACAACTTCTCCCTAATTCATATTATGGTAGGAAGGAGTTCAATAGAGACCACATTTCCTTAAAAGTACTTAGGTTTGGAGAATTGGGAATATTTTGAAAATTCGTTCCTTGCCTTCCCATATTTGATAATGTATTAGAGATTAATTTATGATTGATTATAATAGCCTCAAGTATGAGGTTTCCAATATCTTTTTCCTACTTATATAAGGAATATGGTATACATTATTATATGAGAGCTTCAAATATGGAATTGCTAAAGATTAGGGAAACTCTTTTAAATTGATTTAATTACCATAATCCTCAAAAGAGAGTATGGTAGGGAGGTATTTATAGCAGTTTCTAAAGTGTTCACTATTTGTTCATATATAAATGATGTTCTCTAAAATGAGGGTTATAATGAAAAATAAGTAAGTATATGGTTCCATAAATGAGAAATTAAAAAAGAATTTGTATATTCCTTTGAGAAATATACAAGCATGGTTGGTGTCAAAAATTATCGCTCGGACTTTTCTGCTCGTAGACTTTTGCTCGGAAAGTGTGCACATCCGTTATGGCAAGATGTGCAGGCGCAGATGTGGAGCAGCAAATATGGCTGTCAGTGGACAGAAGGCATGCCTTATATAGGCTGGACCCCTGCCTTGAATGGAGGGCCAAAGGCCCTAAAAGTTTGGGCCATAAAAGCCCCGGGTTGTGAGCCCTTATAGGGCTGGACCAGCCACAGACTGGTCGACCAGTCTGGTCGGCCAGTCTGCTGCAGGCTGGTCGGTATTTTTACCAGCCCTTGGGGCCCTATAAAAGGAGGTCCTGGAGGCCTCACTTCAAATCACTTGCAGCAGCAGGAACCAGCAGATTGGAGCAGCCAAGGAACCCTCTCTGGTGAAGCGGAAACGCGTGGAGGAGAGTAAGACTAACCACAGGAATGGTGGGTGTGAATACAGAGACGAGGGCACACCACAACCCTCAAGAGTATATTAGGATAGGCATTAGGGTGGAACCGGTTCATAGTGAACCGTGTTCACACTGTAACCTGTAATAAAAAAAATGTATATGAGGTGGCACAAGGCCTTAACCCCAACAACCTCCCACCTGAAGGCAATGTGCCTCAAAACCAAAAAAAGGAATTACAGCAAGTACATATAAAATGTACAAGGCCTATCCAACACCCATTAGTGTCCTGCAATGTGCAAACCGCTCTGCTGGCAAGGTCTTAGTGAAAAGATCAGCAGGGTTATCATGAGTATGGATTTTGACAAGTTCTAACAACTTGTCATGCAATACCTCACGAATAAAGTGGTACTTAACATCAATGTGCTTGGTCTTCTGATGAAAGACCGGATTCTTTGCCAACATAATAGCACTCTGGCTATCACAATGCAAAGAAGGAATATCCCCTGAAAAACCCAAGTCTCCCACCAGACGTGAAAGCCATATGGCCTCCTTGCAAGCCTCAGTGGCTGCAATATACTCTGCCTCCGTGGTGGACAATGCTGTGCATCTCTGTAACCTGGATATCCATGAAATAGCACCACCTGTGAAAGTAAACACGTAGCCCGTGGTGGACTTACGATTGTCTACATGCCCTGCATAATCTGAATCTGTGTATCCATGCACTTGTGCATCTTGCTTGCCAAAACATATGCACACATCTTGAGACCCCTTAAGGTATCTCAATATACCCTTAATTGCCTCCCAATGCCTCTTACCGGGGTTAGCCATATATCTACTGACCACTCCCACTGCAAAAGCAATATCTGGTCTAGTAGCAACCATGGCATGCATCAGACTGCCACATGCAGAAGCATAAGAAACCTTGGCCATATTAGCCCTTTCATCATTTGACTGAGGGCTGTCCTTTTGGCTGAGTTTCAAATATGGAGGCAATGGTGTGCTCAAAGCCTTCCCCTTATCCATATTGAACCTCTCCAAAACTTTGCCAATGTACTCTTTTTGAGAAAGATAGAGTAAACCCTTTAACCTGTTCCTCACAATCCGCATACCAAGAATGTGATTTGCATCACCAAGATCTTTCATATCGAAGGTTTTGTGCAGTTTTGCCTTCAAGGCATTCATATCAATAGATGACTTCCCAGCAATAAGCATATCATCCACATAAAGAATGAGTATAAGAAGACTACCATCTCTTGTCTTCTTAGTGTAGAGACAATGATCATGATCAGACCGTCTGAATCCTTGTGCTTTCATGAAAGCATCAAACTTGTGATACCACTCTCTGGGTGCCTGCTTGAGTCCATAGAGACTCTTCTGCAATTTGCATACAAGCCCTTCTTTTCCCTTGACTTGATATCCCTCTGGTTGCTGCATATAAATATCCTCGTGAAGGTCTCCATGAAGGAAGGCCGTCTTCACGTCCATTTGGACAAGATCCATGTCCTGACAAGCAACCAAAGCTAAAACAGTCCTCAATGTAGTCATCTTGACTACAGGAGAAAAAATTTCATCAAAGTCAACTCCCTTTTCCTGCTTGAACCCCTTAGCAACTAATCTTGCTTTGTACTTGGGCTTAGCATCCCCTGGAGTGATCTTCAACCTATAAACCCATTTGCATGGTAGGACTTTCTGGCCTGCAGGCAACTGCACTAGATTCCATGTCTGATTCTTCTCAAGAGATTGCATTTCTGAAGCCATGGCTTTCTGCCAATTCTTTGCGTCTTCCCTCTTCATGGCTTCTTTAAAGCACGAGGGCTCACCACAATCTGTCACCATGATGTAATCATCAAGTGCATTCACCCCTGGAACAAACCTATCAGGCATCCGAGACACCCTGGTGCTCCGCCTAACCCAACCATCTTGATTAGGTGGCTGATTTACTTGCAGTTCCTGCATATTTTGGGGCTGTACAGCCTGCTCTGGAAGCACATCTTGCTGAATCTCAGGCTGCATTTGTGGTTCTTCCTGTGGAGGATAATATGGAGCATTAAAAGCCGGAGGTGGCTGCTGATTTTGACCATTTTGGACAGCATTTTGATTGGCATTTTGTGGTTGTGCTGAAGGTCCTTCCTCCTCAAAAATGACTCTTCTCACTCCAATGGTATTGATAGGCTGTTTTTGCATCCTATCTTCTCAAAAAATCACATCATTGCTCCTCACAATCTTGTGAGATTCAGGGTCCCACAACCTGTAACCCATCTCTCCATTGTCACCATACCCAAGAAAGATACACTTGCGTGACTTTGGGTCTAATTTGCTGCGTATTTCCCTTCTGATATGCATAAAGGCCTGGCAGCCAAACACCCTGAGATGTTTGTAAGAGGGTGGCTTTCCGGACCACACCTCCTCAGGTACTTCAAATCCAAGGCCCGGTTGGGTGACCTATTGATGAGATGTACTGCTGTCTTAACAGCTTCTGCCCAAAAACCATGGGTCAATCCTACTTGTGAGAGCATGCTAAGAGTCCTCTCTTGAATGGTCCTATTTGCCCTTTCAGCCACACCATTTTGTGGAGGATTGTAGGGAGCGGGCAACTCCCTCTTTATCCCCTTCTCATCACAAAATGTAGTAAATTCCCTTGAGAGGTATTCCCCTCCATTATCAGACCTGAGGCATTTGAGCTTCTTTCCTGTCTGATTCTCAACAAGTGCCAACCAAGTCTTGAAGACTTTGAACACGTCACTCTTATGCTTAATGGGATAGACCCATATCTTCCTTGATGCATCATCAATAAAGGTGACAAAATACTTAGCACCGCCCAAAGAAAGATTGGGCATTTCACATACATCTGTATGTAACTAAAGTTAGGACTTCTTGCTTAACATTTCCAGCCTTTTTATGGGCTGACTGCTTATGTTTGCCATAAATACAGTGATCACATGCTGAAAAATCAGAAAAATTAAGTCTCGGCAAGTAACCCAAAGAAGACAATATTTTCATTCCTTTCTGGCTTATATGGCCCAATCGGCTATGCCACAATGAAGTGTGTGGCTGCTCGGTCACATGGATTACATTAGTATCAACACCCTCAACATACGCTGGATACAAGGTGCCTGATTTGCAGCCCTTGGCAATAACCATATTTCCCTTAAGCACCTTCCACATAGAATGACCAAATTGGGTGAGATACCCTGCATCATCAAGTTGCCCAGTGGATATCAAGCTCTTCCTGAGCTGTGGCACGTCTCACATTGTGCAATACAAATTCAGAACCATTTGGGAATTTTAGATGCACGTCCCCAATACCAACAACGTCACAGGCATAATCATTCCCAAGTTTCACGCATCCTTTCTTCCCTGCATCATACGAAGCAAACCACTGCTCATGAGGAGTAACATGATAGGATGCACCTGAGTCTAATAGCCAATCCTGTGCATATGAGCCAACATTGGCCACAAGAAAAGAACTATCACCAGAGGAGGCAACAAGTATGACATCGTCATTATCTTCATCACTGCTAATCATTGCATTGAGCTCCTCAAGTTTAGCCTTGCCCTTGGTGTCTTTGGCATCTCTTTTCGCATCTTTGTCCTCTTCTTTTCTTTCCTTATCCTTGCCTTTGTTTTTCAGCTGAAAACAGTCCCTTTTAATATGCCCCTTCTTATGGCAGTAGTGGCATTCAAGGTCCTTCCCAGGACGGGACTGACTGCGAGATTTCCCTTTATTTTGGTTTTCCCCTCTATTTTACTGCCTACCTCTGCCCACAGCCAATGCACTTGCATTCTTATTTTCACTGCTATTCTTACGCCTCACCTCTTCCTGCAGAAGAGCGCTTTCCACATCTTGGCATGACAGTCCTGTGAAAGCAGGGGCTGAATTGCTTATGGCTGTAGCAAAAGTATCCCAACTGTCAGGGAGGGTACTCAAAAGAAAAATGGCCTTCACCTCATCATCAAAATTCATTTTCTGATTTGTGAGTTGGCTGAATATAGAGTGAAACTCATTTAGGTGAAGTGAGAGGGCTGTCCCCTCTTTCATGCTTAGTTTCATAAGCCTCTTCAACCAAAACACTTTACTAGCTGCACTCTGACTCTCGAAAAGGGACTCAAGTTTTTTCCATATGCTGTAAGCGGTGGCTTCATTCTCTACATTGAAGTAGATCTTCTTTGAGATGGTCAAAAGAATGGTACTCTTGGCCTTCTCATTCATGGTTTCCCACTGAAGGTCACTAACTTCATCGGGCTTGATCCCTTTATACTTGATAGGCATATTTTGATCTTTCTAGACCAACACATTATATATTTGGTTCTTCCAATAAGAGAAATTTGCATTCCCCTCCAACTTCTCGATGTTCCAGTAGTTGCCTTCGTTGCTTGAAGACATAATGATAAGCTGAAGTAGAAGCAAATAAATACACCTAAGGCACAAAGAGCCTTAAAGTCACGTGCTGTGACTTAATGCAATGTTGTCCACTCTCCAAAACTGATTGCAAAATCTCGTCTTTTGTCACTGCATTTGACACATAGACATGTAAATCCCCTTCCAAAACTGTTTACAGCGGCCAATAACACCAATTTGAGCAAAAGTCCTTTGTTTTGGCGTCTATTGAAGAAAATTACGTCAAATAGGCACCCACAAGTGCGTACAAGCACTCTAGCGTCAAAAGCCCCAAATTTCTTGCATGCAATTTCTCCTAAATTCGGAGAATGCACCACGATGTGCACCCAATCCTCAAGTTTCTGCCCAAAATATGCAGTGGTGCTCCCAATTCCAGCTGACCAATGCCGGGCCAAAAGAAAACGCGGGGTTCATCGAACCTTCGTCGAATGGGCCAGCCATGAGATGGTTTGCTCCATAGTTGAAGCGAGAGGAGCAAAGCTGTAGACGTTCTCTTTCGAACGGAGATCCACTCCTGTAGCGTAGAAAGTGAAGACCAGACCGGCTTCGGCGCTCTTTCTCTGTGTGTTGCTCTGCTGCGCAGCAGCACTTGCGACATCCGATCACTTGCCTTACTCCCCTGAAGACCTCGAGCCAGAGAGCAGGCTCTCCGCGCTATTTGACGCCTGGAACGGAAGGCATGGCAAGCACTACGTGGCTGATAGGGCTCCAGAGAAGAAAGACGCTTCGCTATTTGACGCCTGGAACGTGGCTGATAGGGCTCCGCTATTTGACAACTGGAACGGAAGGCATGGCAAGCACTACGTGGCTGATAGGGCTCCGGAGAAGAAAGACGCTTCGAAATCTTCAAAGCGATGGGCCTCACCCGCTTTGCGGACCTCACGAACGAGGAGTTCAAATCATCGAGCTTCTTCGGTCTGAGCCGTTGCAAGGCATCACAGGAAGCGGCAGCAAAGCATGCGCAAAGCTTGCTTCATGGGGGGTGTGTAAAGCCTGCTTCACGAGCTATAGGCGAAGATGAAAGACTCTCTCTGACTTTCTCCAGAATCCGCTTGCTTCATGAGAGTGCGCAAAGCTTGCTTCGCGCTATAGAACGAGAGACTCTCTCAACAACGACCACACTCTCCGAACCTTGCTCTGATACCAGTTGAAGCGGAAACGCGTGGAGGAGAGTAAGACTAACCACAGGAATGGTGGGTGTGAATACAGAGACGAGGGCACACCACAACCCTCAAGAGCATATTAGGATAGGCATTAGGGTGGAACCGGTTCAGAGTGAACCGTGTTCACACTGTAACCTGTAATTAAAAAAATGTATATGAGGTGGCACAAGGCCTTAACCCCAACATCTGGGGCCTAGATATCAGGAGGTGAAGAAGGCGACAAGGAGCTGCAGACTGAGAGCTAGAAGAGCTGCCCACCTAGGCTGGTGCAAAGACAGCAAGGTGGAAGGGATCTGGACGGAAAGTCTACAGAAGCTCGAGGTGGACCACGCGGACTGGAGTCTAGAGATAGCCAGCAGATAGGAGAAGGACCTTGTGGTAAGATCAGAGGACCACATCATTGGTGGGACTCTGGATCTGTCTCTTTTGTATTGTGTCCATAGTTTTGGACGGAAATATATATATTTTGGTGGTTTCTCTATCTGGCCAATTCATTGTCTATTGATGAGTCTGCACATCTACTGAATGTGCATAAGTAAAGAAGTTTGTGATTCCACACCCACACCGCACACTGTGTGAGCTCCTGGGCATTACTATAAGTCTTCCGCTGCATGTACCCTCTGTTGGGTCATTTCTAACATGGTATCAAAGCCCAAGTAGGAGGCTCACAGGTGTGGGAGCCTGAAGGCAGAGACATTGCTGAAGGACGACTCTGATTCAGAAGCTCTAGGAAAATCGACTTCCACGACTGGAGGATTGTGCCCTTGCGAGAAGGAGGCTGACTCATGTTCAGTCAGGTGCGTTCAAAGTTCTGGTTTACTAAAATTGAGTTTGGTTGACTTTGCCGTGTGGTATAAACAGCAGAGATGTCGACCTCTACAGCCTCTTCAGCCCCTGCTTTCCCTTCCTACTCCCCCAATTTTCTCTCTTTCACTATCCCTAACTTTGACTTTCACCACGTGCTGTCGTAGCTATTTCTCCTGCCTCCTCATCAACGGAGTCTCTTTCCCCTTCACCACGAGCTGCCGTAGCTATTTCTCCTGCCTCCTCATCAACGGAGTCTCCTTTTCCTTTGCTCTCTTTGTCTTCTTGCTTTCTCCATCAATCGCTTCTTCCTCCTCCTTGATTACAACCAAGAGTAGGCTGCTCCATTCATCTTGCCTTACGTTGTGGGGGGCATTGCAAAAAATCAAGCAAAGCCATTAGTTAGTCGTGGGAAGTGAGTAGAGCATTGCATAATTGTGAGTGGCTACAGCAAGCACGTTTCAAGATGGGGGAACGGGAACGCCACATCATACAACATGTCATCAAATCACATGGAAATATACCAAATTTGAAAGCAAAAGGGGGCTGGGGGTGGGCTGAGCTGAGAGACTATTAGAGAGTGGAACCACTGGAGTGAGGGATGAGTGGGCAAGAGAACATGTTGTGAGGGATGACCTGGTAGTATAGGCTAGAGCGAGGGCTGAGAGGCAATGAGCACAAAAATGGGCCTGAATGCGCAATTTCAGCTGTTTCACCAGTCGCACGCCGCGCCGAACCCCTAAAGACCATTGACTGCATAGGAATGTGTTCCAGGAATGGGGGAATGTGTTCCCTTGGCGTATTGAACCTGCCCAATGTTTCAGAACATTTTGACCGTCCTCCCTTAACGGAACGGCATTCCCTCGGTTCCAGAAGGGGAAACGATGTTCCTTGGTAACCATGACTGGATGCCACATGGGCTGCAAGCCAGGCCGGTAGTGCCATGCAATGGGCAGCAAAGCAAAAGGGCATTGCAAATGGGACATCCAGAGGACCATTCATAGGCCAAAGAACATGTCGTCTAGCTCTGCTGGTCAGCCATTATGCAGACACACATCGGACCAAAACATGGAGTTGTAACAACAATGCAAGAGGTGTGTTACAAAGACTAGCCAAAAGGAGGAATACATGAAACTAACCCTAATACTAACCATAGGAGGGAAAAGCATTCTACCAAGAGGGAGAAGTAACCCAAGAGGTTGTCCACACCACACTACTCATAATCTAGCATTCCAATTTCCAAACCTTCCATTTGCCCATTTACTCATATCTCAAGACAAGCTATTAGTGGCATGATCCATTGCAGAGGTATTATGAATCTAACCACAAGGGACCCTTGAGCCTCCAAAACAACCTCAAAAAGTGAGAAATCCTGACTTCTACTGAATATGTTCAATCTTTGAAGGCCGCAGTTATTAAAATCTTCGCTCTTTAAAGTCATTGAGAACCAATAATACTTCTCTAGATGCCTTTTGGGGAATAGATAGCTGCATGACACCTAGAGAAGATCTCAAGAGACCCTAGGAATAAATATCACCTTACCGTACAAATCTCTTTAGATTAATTTAATGGCACCAAATCGCATAAGCCCTTACATACCAATTAACATTTAGTTTCTTTTCTAACCTTCTCATTTTTAGTCAGCTCACAATGAAAAATACTCACATTCCCACATGATGAGTAGAAAAGAGAAGGCCCCACACTCACATACAGCAATGAGTACGCATTTTAACTATTTCAGGGGAGGCTTTGAGAGACAGATTCAAACCTAAGTCCTTTCTAGCTTGCTCAGTCTTCCCTTGCTCCTGCAGCTTTAAATAGCGCTCATGAGCCCTTTGCTTTTCAAGCTCCTCTCTGATTACAAGCAGTTGCAAAGACAATTAAAAGCTGGAAAAATGGTCATTACAGAAGATGGCTCCCAACCAGGGTGCACCAAATCACAGCAAGCATACACATGTATTTCATCAACAAAATCGAAAAGGAGGAGGATCCAAAGAATTGGGAAAGCAGGGTTTCACCTTTCACGTCTCGAAAGCTCTGCTGGTCTTTCCAGCTGTTCATACCAAGACAAGAGTCAAGCATGATGCAAAATCATAAAGAGGTTAGACACTTTGGAACAGGCGGCACAAGCATTGAGTGTATGCAAACACGTTTAAAAACTCTCAGTGTTCCAATGACAACCTAATCGTAATTATAGAAATACAGCATCTGCAGCAGCTAAGATCAGTTCAACTCTCACAGGCACTAGCTAGTTCTGGCTTAAAGAAAAAATTACTAGCTCTTTGCTCCCCGTGAGATCTCTTGCTCCAATGAGCAAACACGGTACCTTGGCAAAAAAAAACCCATCCTGCCAGATTCCCAATGCCCCCCCAAACAAAAGGAAGCAAAAAAAGCATAAATCAACGAGCAAGGTAAGTTTTGAAAGACCCACATCTGCATCCTTAGCCTTCACACTCTTAGGCTTGACTAGGTTGGGATTCTCAATTTCGATAAGGCCCTGAGTTCCCTTCTTTTTCTGCAGCAGAAAAAGAACAAGCAGCTTATGAAAGGGCTAACCTTGGACCAATTTTCAAATTCAATCCCACTGGAAAGCACCCACGTATTGACAAATGTAAGCCAAAACAGTAGTCTACCCAAACCAGTAGATGAAGATTTACTGTGGATGGCCCAAAAACAGTGTAGAACCTACCACATCCACACCTTCTTCTGCTTCCTCCTCTGACTCTTCTTCGGACACTTCAGACTCTTCCTCCACTTCCTCAGGCTGTAGCAGTAAGAAGTTAACAAGTAGTGACTTAAGTTTCCATACTTTACAGAGAACCACAAGCAGTACAAGCATTAATCAGAATTCAAGTTATCTGAAGCTGAACAGCAGAAATTTCTATCTCCCAAGACAATTATGTAAACTTCTAGATCAGTAAACCAGGTCGAAGAACCGATACTGCCATATCCCCCAAAAATAAAGTCCATCCAGTAAGGCACAGAATGCTATCTTCTAAGACAATCCTCCTACGTTAACACAAACTTCAAGATCAGCAATCCAGGTCAAAAGACCAACACAGCCATAACTTCCAAAAAAGGAGTCCATCCAGTAACAGAACACTATCCTACTCAGCAACGAGAAAATACATACAAAAAAACTGCCCCCAGACATTAACTATCCCCTAAGAGCACACTTAACCAATGGCCATCAATTGTTCCTTGTCCACTACGTGAAAGCTTTAAAATTTTCAAGAAAACTCAGTTGAAGTATGCCATAGATAAACCAGAAATTTCCAAATAGGAAACATTTATGCATATTTAAACAAAATTAGAACCTACCATAATGCAGGTCAGTTCATTCATCATGAGCAGCTTTTGCCTAAATATTATACAATATATCTAGATGAAACCAGGAACATGCCCAAACTCATCCACTAAAAACACAACACATAGTGCGGTTTCAATCTCATGATAGTCACTCATAAGGTTGAAAACCATAAAATCCATCACGCATAGCACTGACTAGCTACTCTGACATCCCCACCGACGTCATCAGTGCCCTACAATAGTATAAACATATGCTCTCACACAAACAAATCGACACACCCACACATACTTGAGCATCCACTTATAAAAGGGTCTTCCTCCTGAGTTTCTGTTGGCACTCTGGAGGAGAAGGGCAGACTCAGCGGTGACAAAGGCTAGCACTAAATATTATAGAATACCTACTTCAGTCATCCAAACTACTAAATGTGGGCAGACCATGAATATAAATCCCTGTACAATTTTGCTTCAGATGCTGAATCACGCAACGCTGATGAATAAATTCCCCATGAGTGAAAAACACCCCAGCAATGACACAAGAAGCAAACCACAAACCTGTCAATCCCAAAGTGAGCAGCTTCACCAACATATTCTGAAATACCTTTACATGTGGGCACACGATGTACATTTAAAAATGCCTACTTTAGTTTTCAGATGTAGAATCATTGAACAAGGAAAAATACAATTATTATATTGCTTCTTCATGAGTATAAACGAAGTCAGCCAAGATAAAAGCTCGCGAAAAAGACAGATGCTAATCGTATGCAGACTTGCATTTATCACACCCATCAAATGAATAGAAATGCATCATGACCTCCACTGGTCTTCAAAGACTTTTCAAAATGCATACGAGAGATAAGGTGAGAATTGGGCACTCTAGGACAAGCTACTTTGTCACCTAGAGGACAAGGATCTCTTTCTTTTAGAGTATGTTGTTGCTTTGTGGATTCGTAGGCCACTACATGACCATTCTGATGCAATGCAGTCCCGACTCCCAACACACTCCCCACAGGCATCACAATCCACATCAAATGGCTGATACAAATCAGGAACTATCAGAATTGGTTCTGTGGCCAACTTCTCTTTGAGTGTGGTGAATGCTTTTTTCTATGGAATACCCCACCTGAAAGCTGCATTTTTCTTGGTTAGGTCATGAAGTGGTTAGGCTATATCCGCTAAATCTTATGTAGTAAGAACATAGCCCTCGGAAACTACGGACTTCATGCACAGTCTTCAGCTCTAGACATTCCTGAATAGCTTGGATCTTTGCCGGATCCCTCCGTATCCCATCTTTGAATATTATATGCCCCAAGTAGTGGAACAACTATCAATTGAATGTGATGTTCATTTGAAGATCATAAAAGTTTATATCTAGATGAATCCAAGAACATGCCCAAACTCATCCTCTAAATACACAACATAGTGCAGTTTCAATCTCACGATAGTCACTCAAGGTTGAAAACCATAAACTCCATCACGCATAGCGAGGACTCGCTACTATGACATCCCCACTGACGTCATCTGCGCCCCATAGTGGGTGTAGACCATAGCATCAATATATGCTCTCACACATACAAATCCACACACCCACACATACTTGAGCATCCATTCATACAAAGTCTTTGTACTAAGAATCCGTCAATGCTCTGTAGGTGAGCCCCAGAGGTCAAAAAACATAAAATAAGGTAAGAATTGGAACTTTCCCTAGTCTCTATAAGCAAAAATGGCCGCTTTAAAAGTACAAATAACCACAAAACCTATGTTACTTCTTTTTTTTTTCAAAGACAAAACCTATGTTACTTGAAGCAAATACAAGTCCAAAACATAACGGTATCAAGAATGCCAACCGAAACAACACCCAAAATGCCAATCAAACATCAAGTCTCGATCGGAGATAATATACTATCTAGGGATTTCACCCGCAAGAACAAGGAGAATTTACTACTCCCTCTTCGCTTGTCATCACAAATGACATCAAACATGCAACTCTAAAGCTACTCAATGGTCAAGCCAAAGATCATGAGGGACTATGTAATGAATACATTCAATATGGATTAAGTACCTTTGGCCCCAATCATGGCGGAGCTATTTAACAAAATTGTTTGTACCCATTTCACTTACACATGGACCCTTAACACCACCGTCATATCCATAAGGCAAAGGGACCAAAATTTTATGTGATTGGATAGATCATATCCAAGATTTATGCTCCGGTGCTCGAGGCCCAAGTTGCAAGTTTGCGGGGAACTAATCACACAACCACGTCTTCACCTTGAGAGGAGTCACTGAGGAGGCCATGGCACACAAACAGAGGGTTTTTGCTGCTAGATGGATTTTATCGACGCTTTCGACACATTGCCATCGGCTTGACTTTTCAAACGTATGAGGAAGAGTTCGGTGGATGGCCATTAAGTGGACAAAGAAGGTATTGATTGGGAGCAAGCAAGGATGTCCTTTTTCACTGTCAATTGTTTAGACCGTATATTTATGAGCTAAATACATTGATTGAGACATTAGGCAATTCTAGATCACGATTATAATGCTAGATTGCCTGTCCCCATTCTCTTGTATGTAGAGGATGTCACCTTAATCTCCTTTCATGTGGAGAGCCTTCAATGACATCTAGAACACTCCAAGCTTTCTATAAGACACATGATTTGAAGCTCAACATGGAAAAAGTGACAAGCTAATTCTGGAAGACAAGAGAGAGAGGCGCAAACAAGCTACCCATGCACAACCTCCTATCACAAACTTCACCATAGCCAATATCTATGCTGAGATTATTACTTTTTACCTCAACCAATTGATGGCCCTAGTCCCCTAGAAAGGTTACAGAGGATCTGACATTTAGGTAGACAGTGACCAACTAGTTTCTCACTAGTGCTCTTCCATGTCTCTTGCAGACTAACATGAGATGCTATGTACACTCTCCCACAAATACATTGTGGTGTATCTGTTTACATGTTTCTTTTTTTTTTGTTCCAAATATTAGCCTTTGGGTGTCACCCTTTAGGTTTTTTCTATTGTATCCACTTTTCTTCAGACTCGTGGATCCGTTGGTCTTTTGAAGACGACAATAAAAACTCACTCCCTCCCCCCCCCCCTCTCTCTCTCTCTCTCTCTCTCTCTCTCTCTATCTATCTATCTCTATCTCTCTCTCTATATATTTATTTATTTATTTATTTAAATATATATATATATAGAGAGAGAGAGATACACACACACACACACACAAGGCATTTCATGTGCAAAATCAGAACCAGCTCGCATCTACTCGAGGTGGAGAAGGGCCGGTGGGCTCAACCCAAGATCCCAAAAGAGAAAAGGATATACCTAGATGAATCCAGGAACATTCCCAAACTCATCTACCTAGATGAATCCAGGAACATTCCCAGACTCAGCCATGATGAAGGCTAGCACTAAAGGAGAAGGCTAATCAAAAGGTAGTCCAAAATCTCTTCATTCAAGCTACAACTGCTTGTGAAGTCTAAACATTTTCATTTTAGTCTCTCCCCAACAAGCATCTAAATCTAAATCTAGCTGATAGGGCAACGCACCATTTAAGATAGAAAGAATTATCACAATACCAACAGGCCGCAACTTGGACGAAAACTTCACAAGGTGAAATTTGCATGTCCGCTAATACGGCAAAAGCATATACCTAGATGAATCCAGGAACATTCCCAAACTCATCCTCTAAAAACACAACATAGTGCAGTTTCAATCTCATGATAGTCGCTCACAAGGTTGAAAACCATAAACTCCATCATGCATAGCAGGGACTAGCTACTATGACATCCCCACTGACGTCATCAGCGCCCAACGGTGGGTGTAGACCATAGTATAAAAATATGCTCTCACACATACAAATCCACACACCCACACATACTTGAGCATCCATTTATACAAAGTCTTCGTACTGAGTTTCTGTCAGCACTCTGGAGGTGAAGGGCAGACTCAACCATGATGAAGGCTAGCACTAAAGGAGAAGGCTAATCAAAAGGTAGTCCAAAATCTCTTCATTCAAGCTACAACTGCTTGTAAAGTCTAAACATTTTCATTTTAGTCTCTCCCCAACGAGCATCTAAATCCAGGAACATTCCCAAACTCATCCTCTAAAAACACAACGTAGTGCAGTTTCAATCTCACAAGAGTCACTCATAAGATTGAAAACCATAAACTCCATCACGCATAGTAGGGACTAGCTATTATGACATCCCCACTGACGTCATCAGCGCCCAACAGAGAAAAGGATATGTGACAGCAATATAACCTAAAAAAGCTACTAGAACAACCAACCCAAATCTTGGAAGCTACCTAAAAGAACTTTGGGGGCACCATAGCAAAAATCCTCGGGTGGCATACAAACTAGTTCATCAATACACACAGCATAAAAAAGCTTTGTAGAGCTTTCTAATGCTGGATGACCACTTTATACTTTAATAGTGGCCTAAAGAGAATTTTAAAACAATTATACTCTCTCTCTCTCTCTCTCTCTCTCTCTCACACACACACACACACACATACGAATCCGTTTTAAGACCATGTACGAGAACTGCATCGTGCAACCTTTAAAGACATGACAAGCCTTAAAGCATCATCCTTAAACATCGAACAAGCAAAGCAAGCCTTGTTCGTCTCAAAGTTCCAACTTGTTCTATAGGCACATGATATACATAGGTTACATTACCTTTTTACTAAAACCTCGAGCCCTCCCTGATGTGCCCGCAGCTGCAAAAGATTCCCCTTCAAGCAATCAGCATTAAAAGAAAACTGGATGGATTTCAATGAATAAGTCAAAATGCCTATTGGGAGAAAATCAAAGCACTTCAAAAAGAGAAAAAGTACTAAAGTACCTTAATGATTGAAAAAACCTATATTGCACATATATGCTAGACAAATAAGATACACGTAAACGCACACATTGCCTATACAATCATGAAAAGTTTGTGTGTCTTATTGGCCAAGATTTGCCTTATAAGCTTGCTTGAGCATGAATCCATAAGGCCAAGATCATGTCGATACATGCCTTCATAAGAATAGAATATATCCAATCTTACAAATTAAGATGCGCACACCAAAAAAAATGACAGACAAACAAACAAAAAACAAAGGAAGGGAGGGAGTTTGTAAATTGTAAGCGAACTTAGGCAAAATTATGAGATGGTAAAAATAATAAAGAACAAGAACTTAGTTGCAATTTGGGATGATATCTATACGTATAACAAACAGCTTTGTCACACGCTGCATTTAAGGCACGTTCACTTTTACCTTGGATTACACTGTTGCATCTATTTAACCAGTAATATGTATGTGAGTTTGTATATATGTATGTGTGTATGTATGTGTGTGTGTGTACATATGTAGAGAGAGGAGAGACGCGCTCACACAAACATTGCCGAGGTTTTCCTCATGGTGTGTGTGTACATATGTAGAGAGAGGAGAGACGCGCTCACACAAACATTGCCGAGGTTTTCCTCATGATTGAGGTGAATACACGTCATATGTTTCAGCATAAATCACTAATGCTGGGATTGCAGACTGCAGTTACACATGTAGCGGAAGACCAGCAGTGAGTTTGACAAATCCTTATGAAGCTTCCTAATTCTCCTATGCTAAAAAACCCTCATAACCAAAGGTAATTCGTTATCAACCCTCTTACATGCCTTTCAAAGCAAAGAATAGCTCCAGAAACAGACCAGATCAGACAAAGACTTCAATTACAGAAGGCAATAAAATGAAGGCTGAAACGAATACACGAGTAAATTTGTAAGGAAAGGCATAAACACGTACGTCAGTGACAAAGCGTACAGAAGGGATCGTTAATTGAAGCTTTACACACCATCCACACTCGTATGCGTTCTTTGAAATCCACAGGAAATCAACAGCGGGGAAAAGGAAGTCTACAGGAAAACATCTGCCAGGAATTATCGCAGGGTACGAAAAAATCTGCATACCCATCTCTTCAGGAGTGGAGAAATGACGTCGACCGGTGGGCTTCCCCTTGAACTTCCCACGACCGGCACCTTTCCCCATGGCTGACGCTTCACTCGACCAAGATAGAAGAAGCCAAGGCAGTAACCCTACAGTTGGAAACCTAAAAATGTACGGTGAGCCGCAGCTCCAAGGAGCAGCCGGCAACGGAGTCTGCTGCAACACGATCTGAAAGCTATTCCACACTGAATCCGCTCAACGGTGGGCAAAACCTAGCCAATAGGTAAGATCCCCTCTGTGTAAGCAAAGCGCTGAGTCTGTCTGAGGACTAAGCTCTGGCTCTTAAGCTCTTCCTGTCCAAAGTTCCAAATCTTGAAATGTACCGGAAAGATGCGGATGGGCACGGGGGGTGTTGCAATGCTGATCTCCTCCCGTAAGGAGGTGCGCACTGAGGTCCTGATAATGAAAGGCGAGCGAGAGAGCACCACAGAGACGCACACACACAAAAAAAAGAGAAAGAGAGAGAGAAAAAGATGATGATGTTGAACTCTACTCTAAATACCTATCGTTCAGCCATATATATATTTATTTTTATTTTTATTTTTTTAAAATTTTAAAAACCTCCTTGTAATTGGGAATGGGCTGCGGTAGGGCATCCGCCCCTCGCCTCCGTCACCGCAAGCCGGATTCCGGCCACTTTCCTCGCCCGAATGCCTGCCTCCCAACAAGAGCGAGGTGGGTTTTTGCTCACGTGGCACTAGATTGTGATGACATGGCGCACATAATCGCCACGTGGTATAGCTTGACTAGGGCTTCAAATTTCCTGCCCCAGCATATCCTCGCAACGCATCAAAAGGGGAGGCCGAATTCCCATCCCGAAAGAGACCAAATCCGACACTAGCTGAGATTAAGTCTGGATCTTTATGTACAGGGAAATGGTCCTTAACAGGCCATTCCCATCGGGAATGTATCGCATATGCATATACCTCATGTATAGGGGAATAATCCGTTGGGAGGCCATTCCCACCAAGAATGTTGGTAGTTCTCGAGAGCTACATTTCAAGTGCGTGGATGACTCATGATGCATTCCCCCACATGGAGTTTCCTTGGAAGGTGGAGTCATTTTTGGCCTGCCCTTAAAGGTTAGCCTTAGCAATGGTTCTGCTTTGGCAAAGCTAAAATAGGGGAGTTTTTAAATTTCATAAATTCCATATTTTTCTCATTGGCCTTTGTTAAAGCTTTTAGCCTAAAAAATGGGGCAATTATGCACAACTAACTATTTTGGGTCTCTCTCTCTCTCTCTCTCTCTCTCTCTCTCTCTCTCATCGTCCCTAGCCCACCCACCCTTAGCCTCCCCATCCTCTCTCTTAGCTTCCCTCACTCCACGTCCACTAGTCTTTCTCTGTCTCTTAGCTTCCCTCACTCCACCACTCGTCATCCCTAGCCCCCCCCCCTTCGCCTCTCCATTTATTTTGGGCAGGCCTATTGAATGACATGTGTCATTCATCTTTTTTCACTTGTTTGTAATTAAAAGGTTTATAGAGGTTGGGGTCAAGGTAGTGGAGTGGAGCGTTACACAAAGGGACCCCAAATAAAGAGCTACACGACATCTCACCAGTGTAAGCCCCCACGAGCAAGGCAAGCATCTCATTCCTAAGAAATCATAAGGAAACACCCCAAGGGCAACCACATGATTGTGGTGGCCTTACCAAATGCCCAAACTACTTGTTAAAGCCTTGTGAGCCAACTTAGTCAAAGTGATGTAACCACCATGATTGCCTCGATTCCATATGTATTACATTAGCACTACCTTCAAGCTAGGTAATAGCACCAATGTTCTTTCATGAGACAGCAAGCCTCAATTGCCAGCCAACATCCTCCCATGTGGCATGTGCTTGTTTAGGGGCCTTAAGCTTGTTAGAGAATATGGAGGCCTTGAAGGTTACTGGAGAGATACCATGCCTATTACATAAGGTGAATTTGTCCCAAGTTATGTAATAGCTTTGAGGTCATATCATAAGACGACAAGCCTCTCCTACCTTACCAAGTACACACATTACTTGCTTGTATCATAGACACACATCCTCCTCCAATCTAAGTAAATGAATAAGTGTTCCTTATTAGCATTGTCTTGCTTTAGTGAGCATGCTAAATGTGAATTTTATTTGTTGGTCATCCAAAAGGGCAACATAAGGTTTTGAACAAAAGCACACGTTCAATTGGGATTAGAGGAAGTTTGGTTACATTAGTTCTTTTGGATTTCACTTTGTGGTCGGCAATGAGAACTTTACTTTAAGGTAAGATCAAGATCAATTCAAAAGTATGCAACATGGGTATTCATTTGGAAGCTCATTGAAAGACCTAATGGGATCTTCACTTTGAAAAAGTGACCTTGTAAAAGTCAACTATTTTGAAAGGATGCAAAAGTTTTTCTTAGGACCACTTGACATACATAAGGGATGCTTCTAGAAATGGTATCGCTTTATTAGTCAAATGTATTAAAACTAGTTATGTTAGAGTTAACATTCAAGCTAGTTACAACAATAGATGGAAAACCTAAATCATTTTCCCAAAGGTTTACAACTTTTCAAAGCTTGCCTCTCTCTCTCTCTCTCTCTCTCTCTCTCTCTCTCTCTCTCTCTCTCTCTCTCTCTCTCTTCTCTCTCTCTCTCTCTCTCTCCCCCCCCACACACACACACACATGTGCGCACGTGCGTGTGCATACATGCATGTGTGTGTTGTCCTAGTTTAAAGGAAACAAAAACCAACCATGGTTCTTCCATGCCAAAGTAACCCCAACCTTGCCTACATACAATCATGCTTGACCAATAAATTAAACAAGAGTGTAACTAATTATGATATGCAAAAGGGAACCAATGCCATAGGTATAAACATAAGATTATCAAACTTTCTTATAGTAATTAAATCCCTTCATGTACATGGAATGAACAGGGGTATCAATGTATGGGAAAAACAAAACTAATTGATTGTATAAGGAAAAGTCCCAATTAACAAAAAAACCTTAGTACTACACGAACTAAGCTTATACATTTAAGATGACACAAAAAAAATCTAATGTGGAGGCAAATGAAACCAAGCATGGTAGCTAAAAGAGTAACAAAACTACTTAACTTCTATCCTTGTATTGCCAAACATGTGTAAGTACATTTAAGTTAAATAAGTCGAAGGGACACCTTGATCATCACATGACTTCAAGGTGTAAACCTCTTAGAGAAATAAACCAAACATTTCTAGAAGGGTAGGTAGGCTTCAAAATTAATATGAATGTTATTTCTATCACCCTAACAAGCATACAACTAGGTGGGTGTTGGGTGATGGGTGAATATTCATGAAAACAATAATCAGCTAAGACCAAGAAACCAATCAAGTGCAACAATCCAATCCACAATAGAGCCATCCACACTACAAAATAGTAAGCCAAAGCATTATGGGTCATGTAAAACACATTACTGCTAAGGTCCTCCATATCACACATACGTGTCTAGAGAAATAAAAGGTCATAAATAGTGGCCATCGAAGGGTGGTACAACTAAATTACACCCAAGCGAGTAGTGTAAATCATGAGGTTATTAGGCTACTACCCAGAGACATGACATTAGGGGCTAAGTCCATTGTGAGAGAGTCAAGAAAAAGGCTGACACAAAATCATCGAGAGCCAAGTGAGAAGGAACCCAATTGTCTAATGCATGGAAGGTTGATGCCCAAGCCCAAGAGTAGAATAGGATCCAAATGGCGGTGTAGAACTAGTATAGTAGGCTGCTCACAGGAGGTGATGAAGGGACCTAGAACTCACACCTCCAACTGTTGAGAGATCACACTCAACATCCTGTGATTACATGTGCATAGTACTAACACATATAGAGTGCTATAAAGGAAAGGGTTAGATGCCCTAATCCTAATCCTAACCCTAACCCTAAATGGGTTTGTATATATTCTACATTTTCAACTAAATCTAGTGTACAGTTAGTCATTTGTGTGTGCTCTCTAGCTGTGCCCTCTCTCCTCATCTCCACTCTTCTCCTCTCCCCTCTTCATATTCTGTCACGGTATCAGAGCTTCCCTACCTTCCGCTGAGGCATTGTGATCCATACGAGAGAGTGTGAGAGATTGAGCAATTGAGAGTTCTTAAGCGATCTTGTGCTCATTCTTTCACTTCCATTGAGTGATAGAATTTCTGTCCATTTGAAAAGTTTCCATCATTCATTTCCGTTAGTTGACTATCCATTCTTGTGAGAGCTAGATCAATTCCATTTCGAGAGAGAGTGAGAGATCTTTGCCTTGAGAGAGAGAGACATTATATTCTAAGAGCCTTTGTGAGATCCGTTTTATGAGACACGGATTATAATCCTAGCTCTTGAAGCAAAGCTAAGGTGCAAGGGAGGCCAACAAAGGCAACAACCTACCTACTACAAGGGAGCTCAAGCCAAATCAAGCCAAGCTGCATCTACAAGGACAACAACACCTACAACGAACAAAGAATCTTTGCCAACACCACTTGGTCCACTAATGACAATAATCAATGGCTTCGAAAGAGTGAACACTACGATTACCATGTTGGCTCTAGCATGCAATTGCTTATGGCTCAGCTGCTTTTAAAATTCGGAAAGATAATAGCTGTTGAGGGAAGGACGTAACTTAGGAAGCCTTTGACGATCACTGCGATGAAGACTATGACAAAAAGTGAAAACTCTTGCTCAAGAAGCACGAAAGGCGCTACGAAATAGATTATTCGGTCGAGCTCCTCTCTTCCAAAGATTTGCACAAAAGCCGACTCTCTTCATCTTCATAGAGCACCTTTGCTTGCTTGCTGCATCACCCTCCATTGCAAGCATAACTTTTAGCTTGTAATCATCTCCAAGCATAACTCTTGATTGTAATCTTTTAAGCATCTGACGTTGGCTACTGCATTGTGTAGTGCAGAAGTAGCATAGAGCATTTGCAAGCCCCATCTCTTCATCATTGCAAGCTCCTGCTTCAGCAGCAAATCTCCAGAATCGAGACCGATGCTTCGAAAGCTCGCTGCTGGTATCAAACCAAAACATTCACCAATAATTCTTGGGTTAATGCACAATCAAGTGTAGCCAATCGTGAAACTCTTTTTGGGGCCGTGACATGACATGTTGGTGGGTGAGATTTTGAATTTGAGATTGGGATCACGCTCTCATTGAAATTTTTCATGACGTAATGATTGTCATGCTAGCGTAATGATGAGACACAATCTATTAAATTTTGCTATTCTGAATACCATAGAGCTCGACACGCATCACTACTTGAGGAGTTCTGCCCTCCTTTGCACAGTATCTATGTTGCATCTTTGTGCACCAGCCTATTCTATCCTAACTGAATAGTCTAGTGGTTGACATAGGACAGCTCTGTGTCCCCTGTCACCAACCCTATTTTGCATCATATGTCCTTGAGGGGTTGCCTTTCATGTCAATATGGTCCTTGAGGGGGCAAGGGCCATATCGACATGCCATACATGTCAGTGGCATATGGATAGGGGACCCCTCAAAGGCCATATCGATAATTGCATTTTTAAATAGCTTAATACATGTTCTTAGCGTGCCATCGAGCAAGTTTAAAACCAATCTAGTGGTTGGAATAGCATGTTGTTATAGTGTAATGAGAGTGCAATTAATAGTTTAGAACAAGTGGTTAATAGTTTATCCTAAACCAAGGAAAATGCATTTCCTTGTGCAACCACCAAACTGGTTCTTAGAGTTATTTTAGTGTTGGTTGTAGTTAATCCTAAACCATGCAAAATGTATTTCCTTGCATCCACCACCTTTGAGCTATTTTAGTGCTACATGCAGTTAATCCTCAACCAAGAAAATGTATTTTCTTATGCAACAATTGTTTGTGCAATGTCTGCAACCAATAACCATTGCACTGGTTACAGTAAATCCTAAACAAGGGCAAACATATGGCATTTGTGCTTCTTTATTAACATTTTCACGCGGTAAGTAATAATTTTTGCGATAATAGTATTATATTAAGTTGAAACAAAAGAGATTACATCTAGTGAGGATAACAACCCAGCCATTGCTTATAGCCTCATTGAGCAAAACCTGAACAAAAGAGATTACATTCAAAGATAATTCTTGCGAGAATAGTTTTATATTAAAGTTGAAACAAAAGAGATTACATCCAGCGAGGATAACACCTCAATCGTTGAAAGCCTCATTGAGAAGAAGTTAATCAAAAGAGAGTACATCCAAAGAAAATTTTTGCCATAATAGTATAATAATAAAGTTAAAACAAAAGGGATTACATTTGGCGAGGATAACCAATTAGCCATTTCTAAGAGCGTCATTGAGCAAAACTTGAATAAAAAAAGGTTACATCCAAAGAGGATATTGTACAACTCAGTCATTGCTGAGAGCATCATTGGCTTGCTGATATGGACAATAATACTAAAAGTCTCATGTAAGTCTAATTTTTTGGGGAGCCGATGGAGAGTCGGAAGACCATGCACAATTGTAGGCATCAAAATCCGCAGTCGATAACAAGATGAGAAAACTGCCATAAAAATACTTAGCCCTTCATCAACATCGATAGGGTATCCATAAAACACAACAAAATAGAGGCCAACTATGTACACCCCATCCAAGGTGGCAACATGGGGATTTTTTGAGAGCTGATAGAGAATCTGAAGCCTGTGCACATCTCAATTCCTATGGAGTGCAACACAATCACCTTGTAGGAGAAAGAAGGCAACATAGGGATCACGTTATATGAGGGGGGCTACACTTGGGGTCGGTTAATTAATCACATGGCCGAATGCCACAATGATGTATTTTGGAGCCTTCAGAGGCCTTCTTTACCATGCAAAGCTTCATCAAAAGGACTTAAAAAATTTTGGGCTTTGTATAATTTCGCCATTTCTAAAATTTAAAAGTCTGGAGTAAAATTTGGCCTTCTCATTAAATGTGAGAGCACCTGGTAATTAATTGCACTAAAAATCATTGAAAATATCACTTTCAATGGAGACATAAAATCCCATGCAAGCTCATCCAAACAATCATAAAGGAGTTGCCATGCTGGTGATTGGTAATTAACTAGTAACTAATCATATACAAGTTCGGTGGTGCTATCCGTGAGCTGCATCAATTACTCAAAATTCAAGCCGCCAGTAAATCACATGTCACTTGTCCAAATGATCATGAAGGAGTCGCCATGCCTAGCATCGTAGGACACCGTGGTGACTGGTAATTAATTGCACTCTACTTAATCGCACTTTACTTATCGCATACAAGCCTGGTGGTGCCGTACATATAATCATGAGAGCTGCATTCAATTAATCAAAATTCAAGCTGCCAATTTTTTTTGCAAAACAGACTTATGGTTAGCATACAAGGATTAGCTTAATCTTTTGATGCTTGCAACAAAGTTGCTTATCAATATGAAAGAGAGCTATTTGATGCTTTAGCAAATTTCTTTCCCTAAAAAATTCAAGCCAGCAATTAATCACACACTCTTGGCATCAATTAGGCCTCAGCCAACCACCATGGTGGCTGCTAAGTAGGCCTTAGCTAACCACCATAGATAGTGGCCCTCACTTGAGGCAACCGTCACTCATGCTGGCTCTCACTCTACTTAAGCCTCCACTATTCCATTTCCTTTTCCATTTTTAACTCCTTTTGTTGTTCCATCTAGACCTTACTCCTTTGCCATTTTCGACTCCCTTCACCGACTCTTTCTATAAATTCTATGCCCTCTCACAATGAATCCCCCTGGACACACTAAGATCCAAAATGTGTCATCCTACACCTCTGCATAGTCTGAGAGCTTCTCATACAATCTTTGCTCCCCTACATATGAGAGCTTCACACACAATATTCAAAAGCTCAATTTGGTTTTTCTCACCAACTTCACCAACTTGATAGATGAAGTGAATGTCAAGGAGGGATACATTGTCCATCAAAGTCACAGGACTAAATCAGTGAGAGCATGATTAAAAAGGTGCTAGGAATTCCTGGAGGTGATTCACAAGCACAATTCTTGGAGAAGTCATGG
Source organism: Dipteris shenzhenensis (assembly GCF_047967505.1). NCBI lineage: Eukaryota > Viridiplantae > Streptophyta > Polypodiopsida > Gleicheniales > Dipteridaceae > Dipteris > Dipteris shenzhenensis. The sequence goes on from NC_141626.1 coordinate 29,794,976, forward strand.
AAGAGAAATGATATTTTAGCTTTATACCCCAACACTCAGATTAGTGCATATGGTGGATTCAAGGTTTTGAGCTTGCCAACAGATGTTTAGGATGTGTTGAAATAGACAAGGTAGTATTTTCCTGATACAAGAGGAACCGTGAAGTTCTGGCATGTAGAGCAATTGAGCGGACATACGATCTCTTTCTCAAGGCGGGTCTCCAAAAGTGTGATCACTAACTTGAAGAATTATAGGGATGGCAAATGCAAATTGTCATCCCCTATTAATTGGGGTTGGTATGCACATGATGGGGACTTCCATCAAATTAGTTTTTAAGCAATACGATAAGAAGATGATATTTCCAAATATAAAAGTGATCGATGCAGCAAAGACAGTGCTACATGAAAAAAATGCTTAGGGAGGGTGTAGAAGCCAAGGTAGAGGAGGTAGAAGCAAAGGCCTTGCAGGCATGAGAGCAAGCTCGAGCCTTTGAAAAAATGGCCAAGATGGAAAGGCATAAAACAGAAGAAGCAAATAAGTGCATCAAGTAGCTATATTAGCATCTTGATGAAGTTAGAATGGATGGGGACAACATGGAGCAAGAGCTAGCAAGGATGAGAAAACTTCTTGAAGATCAGATAGCCAAAAAGGAGGGTCTTTACAAACAGCTCTACAACATCCAAAAAGCATTGCACATTGTGCACAAGCTTGCCATGGCTCTTGAAAGTTTTGAAAAGAAGTCCTCCACTATGACTGAAACCCAACATAGATTGGATGACTTGGAAGAGACCTACATAGATGTTGTTAAACAATTTCACTAGATTTAAGGGTAGCTGATGGAATCAAATAGTGCTATTGCAGAGAGTGAGTAGCAAGGTCAAGTGGAGGTTTTGAAGGAGAACGTCCGCACCATCAAGATGAGGTAGGAAGGAATTAAGCAATAGCTTGCTCATGTATAGGTTCCGATTGTGGTATTGATAGCTACACTAATTAAAAATAATGACTATCCTCTTAAGATGTGGTAGGGTCATATGTTAGTGGTCTACTGTAGGCACATCATAGATGAGTGCATGATTTGATAGACCCATGGCAACCACCCTTTGCATGTGTTTTGCTTTGGGATGTTTGTGGATGGGAACCTCAAAATGTAGAGATTATCATTGGTAGATTAATTGGGCCTGCTTGTTCAACTATCCGTGGTGAGAAACTAGATGCTACAAGTGCATTTTCCATTTGGGCTGGACGTGCAAAAAGAAAGAGCCTTGAAGGGAAGATAATTGTGCCTACTTGTTCAACTATCCATGGTGAGAAACTAGATCTTGCAAGTGCATTCACCATTTGCGCTAGACGTGCAAAAAGAGATAACCTTGAAGGGAAGAACCAGCTCCCTGAAAGAAAGGAGCTAGAAGGAAAGAAGCCCAAGCTCGAGCCTTAGGAAGAAGGACTGATCCTCCCATCAGGGAATAAACGTAGCTCAAAGAGCTCAAAGCGACCTGATGAAGGGAGCTCAAAGAAGAAAGTAAAATGTGGAACCAACCCTCTAAAGGAAAGGAGCAAGAAGGGCCAAACATCAGGGAGCTAAAAGACCTCAAAGCAAACGGAAGTAGCTAAAAGACCTTAATGTATGAGATTTATCTGTTCAATTATTGATGAAACCACCCTTCCATTGTTGCTACATTTGTTGAAAGTTTGCAGCCATTTGAAAACAAGTTTTCTTTATACAAGCTATTTTAGGATCACAACTAGCATGGGGCTAGCACAAGAGAAGTGGTCTCACAAGTTTCCTTCATACCAGCTAATTTAGGATTGTAACCAGCACGGTGGTAGTACAGGATAAGTGGTCAACAACGCGGTGGTCGGTTGCACATGATAAATGGGCCCTTAAGGGGTCCTGTTTAGTGTCAAAGGCCATATCAACAAGCCATATATGTCTAATGGCATGTCTATATGGCCCTTTTCCCTAAAGGGGACCCCTCAAGGATCATATCGACAATTGGATTTATACAAGTTGTTTTAGGATCACAACCAGTGGTGTTTGTTTGCATACGATAAGTAATTTATAATGTATTGCCACCAATGACCACCAATGCGGTGGTTTTATTTTATTATTACAAGATAAATGGCATAAGATTCATTCATTTAAGATTTGTGATCACCATCCCAATGGTTGTACAAGATAAGTGGCTTACATTTTCTCTTGTTTAGGAGTACTAAAACAAGAATGGGTTTTTTTGGGGTTTTTGTTTAGGATTTACTAAAACAAGCATGGGGTTATCTAGGGTTTATTGTTTAGGATTTACTAAAACAAGTACTATGGTTGTTTGGGATTTAATAGAAATAAGCGTAGTCATTGTACAAGTTGACTGTAAATACACTTTTATTTTTTTAGGATAAGGGAAAGACATTTTCCTTGGTTTAGGATCAACTACACCCACACAATGAGAGAATATTTTCTTGTACTATCTTAGTCATCCACTACTCCAAGACACCCCATGATGTGCTCTATACCCATGCAATGAGAATACATTTTCTTATACTATCTAAGTCATCCACAACTCGCTCATGTGTGTCTAAATCTATTTTGAATACACTCTTGTTCTTGTTTCATCTAAGCGCAGCTTGCAATTCGAACTTAATAGCTCTTACTAGATTAGAGTATACAAATGTTTGTGGACTCTTATGTAACAAAATGTAATCATGGCCTACTGGAGAGCTCCAAATACTACATCCCACTTCTCATAGGTTGTTTCCCAATGATCCTTAAATGATTCCTCAACCTTGTTCTTGGGATTGGTACATTGCAACACAATGTATAAGTCATATTCCTCATTCTCCCTAGAGTAAGCGACAATTGTAAAGTTATCCTTCTTTTTGAGATAGTCAGTGAGGTCATCAAAATAGTCCTCACACTATGGTAAGTCATTGTTTGTCTCTCCATTGTTTTCCACTCCATCTTCATGCAGGGGGAAAACTTGAGCTGGCTCCCATCTCTTCATAGTTGCAATGTCTTAACAATTGTCATGATCCCCTATGATGCATGCATTATAGAAACAAGAAAATTTTCTTATTTTGAATAGGTGCTTATTTGAAAAGCCCCATATGCTATGCAAACTATGAGTTGCTTTAATGGCCTCACAATCATGTATGCTTCTCGTTTGCACTTCATTCAGTTCACTTCATGGAACCTTTTGCACACTACACTATTCCCGAGGCTTTGTTTACTATATGTTCATTGTGCCCCTGTGGAGAGGTTGGTTGTAAGCCACGTTACAACATCATGGGCATCATTGAGATTTTCTTAAGGGTATGTTAATTGGTGTTTAAACAAAGTTCCCTTAAT